>NC_089750.1:62137206-62157206 GCF_040412425.1 Macrobrachium rosenbergii
CCTACTCTCTCTCTCTCTCTCTCTCTCTCTCTTTTGAAAAGTTGGCTCAAGAAGTTGCAAGGCTTTGGGGTTTCAGCAAATATATACAGATTAATGCATTTAGCTGATACAGCAAGTATATACAGATTAATACACTCATTTCAGCTGGTACAGCAAGTATGTATAGATTAATACACTCATTTTAGTTGATACAGGAAGTATATACATATTAATACACTCATTTTAGCTGATCCAGTAAGTATATTCAGATTAATACACTCAACTCAGCTGATACAGCAAGTATATACAGATTAATACACTCATTTCAGCTGATACAGCAAGTATATACAGATTAATACACTCAAGTCATCGATATTATTTCAATAATACCAAAAGGTGAGAATAATATCCAAAATTAAAACGTCACTCTAGGGGCTGGGATATCTCTTTCAGATTCAGATATTTTAAGTGGCGCTAATTTTTAGTCATTTGTCATCCCTATACAAATAGTTAACTAATTTCCCTAGCAAGACTGCTCTTCTACAGCCCTTATAAATGCTGTAAGGCGGGCTAACACTGATGCACGACTAATTCAAGAGCTGTGACGACAATAACGACCAAGAGCGACATAAATTCCCAGTCATTTGGCATTACGAACAGCCCAACCCTTCCTGACTGGCCCGACTTGACCACGGTGGAATAGTCGTGTTTCAGTCGTGTTGTGGTTCCCCTTGACTCAAGGTCACTCTTGAACTGATTCTACTTCGTCTGGATTCGGTCGTGATGAACCAACGGTACTTTTGTATGAGGAGTCTCTCTCTCTCTCTCTCTCTCTCTCTCTCTCTCTCTCGAGCTGAATAGGAGCAGCTAGCTATGGCTTGAAAAAACTTGTGCAAAATGTTTGGCTTGAAAAAAAAAATGTGTACAATATTTGGTTTAAAAAAACTGTAAGAACTAAATGCGTAAATTGTTTGGCCTGAAAAAACTAAAAGTGTAAAATATTTGAGCAGAACCACTCAGTATGTCCTGAATTTTAAACTTTGCTCTTTGTCATCATCCCTTGCCCCGGGTAACTCACACGAAAAGTTCGCAGCTATGCCGATGACAAGGATCATATTCGGAGTGCAAGACATCATCACTGAACTGTGGGCAAACGGGAACCCTACACGAGGAATAATAATTGATTTATTTATTATCATTGATCACCGGTGTTTTCAACACACAACTGGCTGCAAATAAAAAATGCATGATTAAAGAATTATATTAAAATCACGTTTCTGCGATGCATACATATGATGCATGCATACTTTTATATTCTTTCTCAAAATATTACAAATAATAATAATAATAATAATAATAATAATAATAATAATAATAATAATAATAATAATAATAATAATAAGAAAAATTGTACCCATAATCATAAGAACACTAGGCACGATCCCAAGATCCCTGAAAAGGAATATGGAAAAACTAGCTGCCGAAGTAGCTCTAGGACTCATGCAGAAAAGTGTGCTACTAGAAACAGCGCACAAGAAAAGTGATGGACTCCTAAGGAGGCAGGATGCAACCCGGAACCCCACACTATAAAAGCCACCCGGTCGAACAGTATGACAGGGTTAAAAAAAAAAAAAAAAATAATAATAATAATAATAATAATAATAATAATAATAATAATAATAATGAAAGTGCCAATTGTAAACATCGAACTTGCTCCCATCAAATTTATAACAAACAAACAAAACGGCCTGACGACTCCTTATACGTGTCGCCCCGAATAATGTCATAGATAATTCCCCCTCGATGTTACACTAACGAAGTTAATGTCCTTAAAAAATAGGAGGCAGGAAAAAATAAGAATAAAAGGTTTAAAAAAAAAAGATTGGCCCCCCCTTGAACTTGGCGAGAGTGGTTCCCATAGAAACACGTCTTACTAGAGAAATGGAATAAGGAAAAGATCAGGAATAAAGGGATAGGGGACAGGAAGAGGGTGGGGGAGGGGTTCTACTGGGAGGGATGGGGGAGTCTTATAGGGAGGTGGGGTTGTATATAAGGTCCCGGGTAGAATCCGTTGAGAGATGACTTTGAGGAAAGGCCAACTCAATGGTCTTTTTTTTTTTATTTTTACTTTTTTTATATTTCCATTTTAATCTTACTTGTGGATTCGGCGCTTCTGCCGTTCTGACAGCACAATAAAAGTCAAGTTCACTCAGGACTTTTTTTTTTTCTTTTATTCCTTCAGAGGTTGTGCTCTTGTCTATAATATATATTTTTTGTCATTTATGTTCTTGCTTGTAGACCTAAATGTATTAGTATTTTATACTACCAGGGATGAATGATATCTGTATCAATTATTACAAGGTATGGACAGTACTTGTATTTTGTGTCATTAAGTATGAACGCTACCTGTATTACAAATTTAAGAATTACAAGTACCTTTCAAGGCGTGTAATGTGAACCATACCTGCTACTACCAAATTACATGAACGATACACGCACTATAAGATGTAAATTATGAGAGATATCCATAACTTAAGCTACGAAATATGAAAGATGTGTGTGTTCATTACTATGAAATATGCAAAATATCTGTATTTACGGAACTTGAAGTATGAACGATACCTATACTCGAGCACATGAAACGTGAAAAATACCTGTATTTTGTCTATATGGTATAGAAATTTTATTGAAACACACAAAGCGAAATGTGAGTGATGCCTGCAACTGACGCTTCAAATCCAAGTATGAAGCCTCCTTTTATTTACAATACAAAGTATGAGCAAGGCCTACACTTCACGTTCAAGGTACAAAATGTAAACTAAGACAGTATTCTGAAGACAGAAAACTTTACAGGACTTTGCTAAAACCAAACAACAAGTAAAACGAGAAACCAGCGTTCGTTCTTCTCTTGTAAAGTGTATCACCAAAGACTAACCATTATAAAATCTCCACGTTAATGATACGGAAAAAACATCCGGGATCTTTTCTAGATAGTGACCCCCAAGGGTTTCAACCCGGTATGTATCCACCTTTGCGGCGTGTTTAGTACAAGCCCGTTGGGGACGGCTGTAAAAACATAAACAAAAGACCGTAAATATCATAATGACCCCCAAGAAATATCAGTCCCAGATAACGACCCCCGAAAAACCCTTGGGGGTTGCCATCTAGGAAAAATCAAAATCCGTTTTGTTTACATAAATCAAAAAGCGCTTTTCCCGAAATTAATAACAATTCCGACGCTAATGTTTTTACCACACCTGCTGATTTGAAGAAACGAATGATTAAAAGTTTTCATAACGATTCTTTTACTATAGTGCCTTTCAAATTAACCAGAAGCTGATGGCAACTTTCTATCTCTACGTAGCCTGGGCTGGAGAAGCAAGAAAGAAAAGGGCGAAGGAAAAACGATGTCAGGTACGTGAGTGATACAAATGAAAACAAAGGTTACACTTCATTCACAGCCGTTTGAGGGCAGACCTACATCTGCTAACTGAACTGGTGGATCTTAATTTCATTTATTTTATATTCTAAAGCACAGGTCCGTGATAGGGGCAACTGAAAGCCCTACTAGAAGTCAATGATTGGAAGGCATAAGAATGTATGGGCCTAGGAAAAGGAAACTGTGGTCTAATATATATATATATATATATATATATATATATATATATATATATATATATATATATATATATATATATATATATATATATACATACATATATATATATATACATACATATATATATATATATATATATATATATATATATATATATATATATATATATATATATATACACACACACATTTATAGGACGAATCAGTTCTTGGATGGAGATATCCATGTCTGCTAGATGACTCATTTAATTAAAATTTAGAGGACGGGTCGAGACCATTCAGTGAGGCTACAATGAACTTCCCCGTGATGGGTAGTGCCGTCAGTGCACCTCATGCGGTGTACTGTAGGCATTACTTAAGGTTCTTTGCAGCATCATTTCCGCCCCTAGCTGCAACCCATATCGTTCCTTTTACTGTACCTCCGTTCATATTTTCTTTCTTGCCTCTTACTTTCCACCCTCCCCTAACAACTGTTTCAGAGTGCAACTGCGAGGTTTTCCTCCTGTTACACCTTTCAAAATATCGTACTTTAAATTTCCCTTTCGCCGCTGAATGACCTCACAGGTCCTAGCGCCTGGCCTTTGGCCAAAATTCTATTTTCTATTCTATTCTACAACGAACTTCCAACAGTAAATTCACATATATCAAAGTTCCTGCGCACTGTAGATACACCAAGGTCTATATAATATATAAACAAATAGGTTCTTCCGTTTCCATTATATTGCACACCGACTGCTTCTAAGATTACGCTTTCAACCAGGAACATGGATTACGTCTCGCACAAAGACTATCCAACAAGGGAGGAGGTGGAGGGTGATGGGGAGGGAAGAGGAGGCGGAGGAGTAGGAGGAGGAAGAGCTGGGGGAAGGGTGGTAGAGGAAGATTAGCTGCAAATGGATCCGGCTTCAGGGAACAGCACATATGGGTAATATACTTCTAATCGGGGCAAACGAAGATTTGGCTATTAGCTTCTCCTGTGAAGCTTCTCATAACGGAACAACTTACTGGGATGTGCAAATGGATGGAAGGGTTCGTTTAATACGACAGGTATATAGATGTGTTTGATGCGAGTTGTCAGAACACCAATATCTAGATCATGGACAGTGACGTACATATAACACACAAACACACACACACACACACACACATATATATATATATATATATATATATATATATATATATATATATATATATATATATATATATATATATATATATATATATATATATATATATATGCGTTCTCAGGACGCCAGTAATTTGATATAGTTTGTAATTACACTAACTATAATAGTTATTGATGCCCAATAATAAGTTATGATTCCTCAAAACTCCAGCAACTTGATGCAGTTGATGAAAATGTGATCTGGTACAAAAGGCCCGTAAGTTGTGATCTGCGAGAAACTTAATTTTAACAATAGATTTTAGTGTATTACCGAAGAACTTGGCGAATCTTCTAAGCAAACTTCTCGTAAAAATCGTTTAACGCGTAAGATCTTTCAACTAAAGATATATTCGGTGAAAAATATATCTTGTAGCGCATACTATTTTGTCCCAAACGATTCCAAAAAAGGAATATTTATAAATTTCGGAGCTACTAAAAACTGCTAGTAGCCCTGGATCTAATAATTTAAAATCATTTGTTTTTGTTAACAAAAACTGACGCTGTTTTTCGTTTTTATGAAGTGCTAATCCCAGTATCTTTCACTTTCAAAATGTTTCAGTACAATTTAATGCATTAGGAACCTCCTCGCTTTCCAATAATAAAAAATATTGACGATAAATCTGACTCCGAGTTGAATGTATCGTCATAACAAACTTATGACTTCTAAATGAATAACATGCCAGTCTTCTATTTGTCCAAGATTGTACTTGTCCAAAAAACTGAGCAAAATCATTCTGTGAAATCTGTAGAATTTTGTGATTAAGAAAAATCCTGTCCCTTCGTAGATTAAAATCGAAATAGACTCTGAAAAAAAAAACTTTAAAGTTTTCTTTCGTTAATTAAAAATGTCAAATATTATTTGTTGCTTTACTGGTAGTTGAAAATGATGCGAGGAAGAAATGCAAATATAGATTAAGAAACTATTACGATTTGGAACAGATGTTATCAGAAGAGAACAACAACAGGAATTGCTTCGCTACAGAAGACAATTTCCAGGAATCACATGAGTACATTTTATCATTTTGCAGCTTAACTTAAAATCCATTTTGATGTTCTGACGTCATCAAGTGAGAAAGGGAGATTTAAAGGAAGGTAGGGAGAGGCGTAACAAGGTGGTGAGACATTTAGGGAAAAGTACTGTTCCCTACAAGGTTGAGAGAGATTTACGGAAGTGAAGTGAGAATTCTGAGAAAGGGACAGAAAGATTTAAGGGAAGGTAGTGAGAGATTAAAGGAAAGGTAGAGAGAGATTTTGAGAAAGGGACAGAAAGATATAAGGGAAGGTAGTGAGAGATTAAAGGAAAGGTAGATAGAGCTTTTGAGAAAGGCACAGAAAGATTTATGGAAAGGTAGTGAGAGAATTTAAAGATAAGTACAGAGAGATTACGGGAAAAGGTAGTGAGACCTTTGGGTACAGGTAACTGAAAAGGAACTTTGAATTTCTTGAGTAATTCCGCCACAGGTGCGACTTAAAGTTTATGTAATATTCCCGATTCTCTCTCTCTCTCTCTCTCTCTCTTTCTCTCTCTCTCTCACACGCACACACGCACACACACACACACACACATACATTAAGGGAAAGATCAAGAAATGACAACTTTACAATTGTTGAATAATTCTGACAAACAAACGACTTGAAGTTTCAGCTAACATTCTGAAGTCAGAGAGAGAGAGAGAGAGAGAGAGAGAGAGAGAGAGAGAGAGAGAGAGAGAGAGAGAGAGAGAGAGGCTTTTCGGGGAAGACACCAGAGGTGCAACTGAAAATGCTGAATAATTCAAACACAAGTACATTCACATCCATGTACGACTGAAAGGTCATCATCATATTCTGGAATCATGGTACAGGTATCCCTCTGATTATTCAACGTAATGGTACTTCTATTATCCACACACTGCGAATGGTGAAATGAAAACAGAGTAAAATAATTAATCTTTAATCTGGATTTACGTTTTTCTTTACGAGACTGGGTTGATTCCAAATGAAGGGTTTTTTTCTTGAAAAATCACTTTACGTATATTCAGTCATGATTTTTTGTTCTTTTCTCGATCTTTCACGACGCTTTTTCATATCTAATATTAGCGATGGAGAATTATCACTTTTTAGTTACAGTGAATAAATAGCAATGGGATGTACAGAAGTACTGTAGATGTTAGCTCAACAAAGCATGACCATATAGCAATAAATCTCTATAGATAATTATCTACGTCGTTTCAATTGATACACACACACACACACACACACACACACACACATATATATATATATATATATATACATATATATGTATGTGTGTGTGTGTGTGTGTATGCAAGGGTAAGAGCTGAATGAAGCGATTTAATAATCTCACTCTCTCTCAAGCTGCAAGGGTAAGAGCTGAATGAAGCGCTTTAACAACCTCTCTCTCTCTCTCTCTCTCTCTCTCTCTCTCTCTCTCATGCAATAGTTCTGTGAGTGGAATCTAGCGCTCTGAAGATCTTCTTTCGCTCCTTCCCCCTTCTCCCTCTTTTTCTCTATTTCTGCATACGTAAAACTGTATGCCTAAAGGAAGGAGCTGTAGGGCGAGAAACATTCAGAGCCTCATAAATATTCTATTTTGGTCTTAAATGTCGTGAATAACAAGAGACGGCCAATTTCCTCTTCAATCTACCAGACAAGATTGGACGTCTCGATTTTTATCTGCTACCCCAATTCAAAGTTCAATCTCGACGGCAGCTGTTGCTGTTGCAGCAGAAACTGCAACGACTACAATACTATCTAGGATATTAGGGTTGCTTATCTATTAAAATCGACAGGCTCCAATGCGAAGTACAAAACAACTAGAAAGGTATCTTTCCTAGACAGTGACCCCCAACAAAGTTCGGGGGCTGTTATCTAAGACTAATATTTCTGGGGGGTCATTATCCTTATGATATTTACAGTCTTTTGTTTGTGTTTTTACGGTAATCCCCAACGGGCTTCTACTAAACACGCCGCAAAGGTGGATGCATACCGGGTTAAAACCCTTGGGGGTCACTATCTAGGAAAGATCCCTAGAAAGTATTGGCCTACCACATGCTTCCGATACTGCCAAAATCAAAACATCCTAGATTTGCAGCGACGTCCACATCCAAATCGAATCATTTCTTCTGTGTCTCATAACACATCCCTCCCCAGAATTTCATTCAGATTCGTCAACAACTTTGTGAGTTATCTTGTGGAGGGGTAAATGGTGGCTGCTATTCGATTTATCAGTAATAAGCACCCATTTGCGCTTACGCGTGCATAAAAAGAAGCGCCCATCTTCATGTGTATATAATGCAATTGTGTATGATCACAAAACTCACAAGGTGAGGAAGGAAGTACGATAAAAAAAAAGAAGCATAGGAAATGGTAATTAAAAGCACTTGTCCTATGCTAACCTTCCTAAACTTAGCCTAAGGAGACATATACGAACTCGAGTCTCACTTTGCACCCCTCCCCGTGAACTGCCATCTTACCTTTGCTAAATGCTGTGGCAGTGGTTATCAAGACGGAAGCGTCCCTAATTTAACCTAACCTTGCTAGGTGCAGTAGCCTAACTGGGCTGTGTGCAGAGTTCATATAAATCTGTCGCTATATATATATATATATATATATATATATATATATATATATATATATATATATATATATATATATATATATATATATATATATATATATATATATATATATATATATATATATATATATATATATATCATATATACATATACATATAAACTGTATATATACTGTATATACATATATATATATATATATATATATATATATATATATATATATATATATATATATATATATATATATATATATATATATATATATATATATATACACACACACACACACACACATACCCACACGCGGCTCTGGGTCATAATCGTCACCTCGCTCTCAACAATGTGGAAGCGAGAGACCTTACCTTACCTTACAGACCTTACAATTCGTTCGGGTTGCCCCAGGTCCCTCAGTGTGAGGCACCTTTGATGTCTACCAGAGAATTGCTAACGCATCTTCCGGTATATTTTGCATCTTCCAGTCTTGGATGGTCTGGGATGTATCTTAGATATTTGTCGAGCTTATTCTTAAACACATCTACGCTCACTCCTGTTATGTTCCTCAGATGAGCTGGTAGCGCATTGAATAGACGCTGCATTATCGATGCTGGTGCGTGGTGGATTAATGTCCTGTGTGCTTTCCTTTAATTTTCCTGGTATAGTTTTTTGGCACTATTAATCTACCTCTGCTTGCTCTTTTGATAATTTTAGTTCCATGATGTTTTCGGTAATTCCTTCTATCTGTTTCCATGCTTGAATTACCATGTAGCATTCTCTTCTCCTTTTCAAGACTATATAAATTTAAGAATTGTAGTCTTTCCCAGTAGTCAAGGTCCTTAACTTCTTCTATTCTAGCTGTAAATGACCTTTGTACACTCTCTATTTGTGCAATATCCTTTTGGTAGTGTGGGTACCATATTATATTGCAATATTCAAGTGGACTACGTACGTACGTTTTATAAAGCATAATCATGTGTTCAGCTTTTCTTGTTTTGAAGTGCCGGAACAACATTCCCATTTTTGCTTTGCATTTTGCCAATAGAATTGCTATTTGATCATTGCATAACATATTCCTATTCAACATCACACCAAGGTCTTTAACTGCTTCCTTGTTTGTGATTGTCTCATTATTAGGTCCTTTATATGCATATAGCATTCCTACTTTATCACCATAGTTCATTGATTCAAATTTATCAGAGTTAAATACCATCCTATTTATCTCTGCCCATTTATATATTTTGTTTAGGTCTCTTTGTAGCGAGTTCCTATCTTCATCACAAGCAATTTCTCTACTTATGCTTGTGTCATCTGCGAAACTTCTTACTACTGAGTCCTTAACATTACTGTCTATGTCTGCAATCATAATCACAAACAGCAATGCAGCTAACACTGTACCTTGTGGTACACCAGATATTACCGTAGCTTCATCCGATTTCCCATCATTTGCAATCACTATCTGTTTTCTGTTTTGCAAAAATTCTTTTATCCATCTTCCTACTTTGTCAACAATGTTATGTTTTCTAATTTTTTTCGCTAATATATTATGATCTACCTTGTCAAAAGCTTTTGCAAAGTCTAGGTAAACCACATCTGTATCTTTTTCATTTATCATATTTTTATATATGCTTTCATGGTGGACTAACAGTTAGGTTTGTGTACTTTTTCTGGGTACAAAACCATGTTGTCTTATATTGAACAATCTATTTTTCATTAAATGTTTCATTATATTTTTTTTCATTACCCTTTCATATACTTTCATAATATGAGATGTCAGACTCACAGGCCTATAATTACTTGCCTCTAGTCTTGAACCACTTTTGAAAGTAGGAGTAATATATGCTAATTTATGCTCATCATAAATCTTGCCTGTATCTATACATTGTCTTAATAATATTGCTAGCGGCTTTGCGATTGAATGAACCACTTTCTTTAACAATATGGCAGGTACTCCATCTGGTCCTGCTGCTGATCCATTTTTAATTTCATTAATAGCCTGCACAATATCGGCTTCTGTAATATCTATATCTGATAAGTATTCAGTATTTTCATCTCTTATTTCTGTATCATTATCTTCATTGTCAATTCTAGGTGTAAATTCACTCTTATATCTTTCTGCTAATATGTTACATATTTCCTTTTTTTCATTCGTTAATCGCCCTTCAGTTCTTAGAGGGCCTATTTTTTACTCTTATTTTATTCATCTTTTTTGATTGATATTTTGTAGTGTCATTTCTTCTAGGTTCCATTTTTCATTTTCTTTTGATTGTATAATCTTTTGTTCTGCATTTTCTATCTTACTTTTTAGTTCCATCACTTTCCATGCATTCTTTTCTTTTGCAAGAGCTTTTTTCCACTTTCTAATTTTCTGGAACAAGATCCTTCTGTCTCTTGGAATTCGTGACTGATGTTTACTTTTTTTCTTCGGTATATATTTTTCCACTATTTCCTCTAATATTTTATATAATATATCGGTATTTACCTGTATATCATCACTTACAAATATGTTTTCCCATTCTTTGTTTAATTCTTCATTTATTTTTGACCAATTTATATTCTTACTATAGAAATTGTATTTTCCATATCCTTCCCATTTTTTCGTCTCTTGCTTTTCTCTCTTTTCGTGTGTTCTGGAACGGACTGTTAGTTCTATGACATTATGGTCCGAAATACTCGTGTTATATACTATTATTTCTTTAACATAGTTCACCTCATTCACAAATACTAGGTCTAAAATATTATCCTTTCTTGTTGGTAGGTGATTTATTTGCTGAATATTATGTTCTAGTAGCATATCTAATAGCTTTTCAAATTGCCTCTTATCTTCTGCACTACTATTGCTCTCTTTTTTATATGTATAAATACAACCACAGTCTCCTATTCGTTCTTTCCATTCTACAAAAGGAAAGTTAAAGTCTCTGGTTAGGAGTATAGTCCAGTCCTTGTGATTTCTACATATTTCATCCAATTTTTCAATTATTATGTCAAACTCTTTAGTATTAGGGGGTCTATATATTACAATGTTCACTAATTTTTCAGATTCAAATTCTACCGCTATTAATTCACATTCTGTGTTACTATATTTCTCACATATTTTTCCTTGATTGGCATCTCTCCCATATATCGCGGTTCCCCCTTGATTTCTATTTTTCTATCTGATCTATAAGTTTGGAAACCCTTTATCTGGTCATCATTACCAGTCTCTTTGGGAATACCAGGATTCACTTATATTCAATATTTCTATTTTTTCATTTTGGGTTAGTTCTTCTAAGAACTCTATCTTTCTTTTGAGTTACTCGAAACTAAACCCTGCTGCGTTCATCACTATGATGGTTTGCATATTATCTCCATTATCTAATATGGGTAATAATAAGGATTTTCCCATGTCTCTTTCCTGTTCTGATATGTTGATCTTTTTTCATTTCCAGAAATTCGTACATTAAAAATCCAACTTTTCCATTATATTTGATCTTCCAGCTTCATATTTATTCACTTTGTGCATAAACCTGCATTTATCTCCATATCTGCACCATCCCCTAGCATCATAGATACATTGCTTGTTCCTTGTGCTATATCTAGGTGCTGATGGCTCATATCGTGGTGCTGACATTTCATAATGTGTTGTTGGCTTGCTTTTGCCTTCATCACATGATCTTTGTTCTTTTCTTTATTTGTTTCATTTTTACCTTGATTTTTATATGTATTTGATTTTGATTTTGGTTTTCATGGCTACAGGATGCATGTACCTACATTTCTTATTAAACCTACATCCATTTCCTTCTTTCCAGTTTCTACATATTTTTGGATGTAGATCGCTGCATTCCTCTTCATAGCCATCTAGATATGCACATTTCCCATAGATCTCATAATTGTGACATATCTTGGGATGTTTGTAATAACATCTTTCACCAAACCTGCAATTCCCTCTTTTCAAAAGGGTGCATACTGTGTCTTTCATTTCTTTTTTTTTTTTTTCTTGTTCTTTCCCATCAGTATGGAGATCCGGGTACAACCTCTTTGGGATTTTATTTTGATTTATCATGTCATAATTTATTTCTTCATATGTATGTTGCTGTATTGCCTCATATGTAGAATCTATGAGTTTCTCTGCATCCATACTATTATCCTGTTCTTTGTTTTCATTAATCTTTTCTCTCTCTTCAGTCTTATTTTCTTCTTTTCTATTTTCCTCTTCTTCCTCTCCTTCATCTTCTTCATCCTCCACAATCTGTACATTAAGTCTTGATTTAATGACCTTGTCTATCCATACTAGACATGTTGAGCAAAATATTTTTGTGTCCTTATTTCTATTTTGCTCTACTTCAGCACATGAAGGGTGCGTCGGTACGTGGCAAGCATAGCATTTCCTAATCAGGTTTTGTGGATTTACAATGCTATACCACACTCTACATAGTTTACATGCTTTAGGCATCCGTTTGCCTATTGCATCAATCAATATATTCACTAATTTCACCATACTTATTTTCTTTGTTGGAATGTGTTGATTTTTGTAGATTTTCTTTATAAGTCTTTTGATAACTTGAAATTTCATTGGTATCCCTTCCATTATTTTCATTATATTTTCTACAGATTTGCTCCAGTTTGAAGGATCGTATCCTTTCAATATGTCTGTGAATGCTTTCGCATCTTTTTGGTCGATGTTGCAATTCATCTCCACGATCAGCAAACCAAGTTCCCTTCCTGCCAATTCATCATATTGAATATCTCCGATGCAAGCAAGGTTTCTCCACCGTTTGCCACTGTTGGTTGACTCCTCCATGATTTTCAGATTTTATTAATTCACTCGAAAACAACTTATTAGACGGTTTATCACTCTAATCTGATATTAAGCTAATCACCGATAGTTCACGAACACTTTTAGCTATATTTCATTCGCTAATTGTATGTAAGACGCGTATTATCGGGTAGATTATCCAGACCATGAACGATTACGTCTCACCGAGAGAATGTCACATCACAGAGAGAGAGAGAGAGAGAGAGAGAGAGAGAGAGAGAGAGAGAGAGAGAGAGAGATACCATCCTATCGCTTCGATGTCCCAGAACCTTCACGATGAAGGTCGATGGTGATTTGTGATGATATCTAATGGACAGCTTGTGATATATTTTCAATACACGTTTTTTTTTTAACGTAACCTGAAAGCTACGTCAATATTTCATAAAGAAATGAAATTTAAAATGAAAGTTAGTATTTTTCTAATGAAAAGCCCGGCTACTCAAAGTGGTTATTTATGATTGTTTGATACACGGCAGTGGAATGAAATATAAAATTTGGGCCAAAGCCCAAGCGCTGCGACTTACGAGGTCATTCAGCACTGAAAGCGAAATTAAGAGTAGAAGGGTTTTCAAAGGTGAAACAGGAGGAAAGTCTCGCAGTCGCACTATGAAACAATCGTTATGAAAGGGTGGAATGTAAGATGGAAGAAAGAGAATATGACTCTATTACTATAGTAAAAGAAATGAAAGGGGCTGCAGCTAGGGGCCGAAGGGACGCCGCAAAGAACCTAAGTAATACCTATAACAGGGCAGTGTTACGAGCAAACAAGCACTTATTTCTGGACACGCGCACGAGAGAATCGTCATTTTGTAGGTAAATATCAAGTCCAAATATGATAAACTTCACTTGGCACTCAAACCTCTTTTCAACCGGAGACATTTCGCATCACAAACTCACACGCAAGACTACAAGGAAAATGTCTGAAGTTTTATGAACCTGTTACGGAGATACGAGGTATGCTTCCAGCCGACCTCATTTGAAAGCATATGACAGGCATTCAAATTTGGTGAAAGAAACGTAGGGACGCCGATATCATTGTACGGGTTTCAAAACCTTTCGTACAAATAATATGAAAGCAAATGTGTTAACTCGCAATGCAAGTAATGTAAAGTATTCGTCGTTTGACTACACTCATACTGGATATTTTTATATTCCTGTTTGTGTTAACAATAAAAACAGAAAGAGAGTTAGTAAAATATATTTAGTTGCCATATTTTCCTTGTTTGACCAAAAAAGCTACTACGCAGACATTATCCTCTCTCTATCTTTCTCTCTCTCTCTCTCTCTCTCTCAATATATATATATATATATATATATATATATATATATATATATATATATATGTATATGTATATATATTTATATAAATATATATATATATATATATATATATATATATATATATATATATATATATATATATATATATATATATATATATATATATATATATATATATATATATATATATATATATATATATATATATATTATATATATATATATATATATATATATATATATATATATATATATATATATATATATATATATATATATGTAGATAGACAGATAGATTGACAGACATAAATGTATATATACACATATAGACAACAAATGTCCAACACTTAAGATAGGCATAAATGCATATATATACACATATATAAAAAACAAATGTCCAACATTCAAGTTTGATTCCTCACTGGGGAATAATCTCATTCTCAAGTTCACGAATATTCAAATAACAGACTCGAGCACACTGCAATTTTTGAATGACTTCTTTGCCATTCTCTCTCAGTTTCTGCTCTTCCCGATTTCCATAATATATATTGCATCTTTCGATAAGCCAGGATGTCGCTTCCTTCGCGGTCTGCTCTGCAGGAGCTTTCCTTTCCCTTCTTTTCCTTTCTTCATTTCATCCTTCCTCGGAATGGAATTTTTTTCTTCAGTACAATGGGAGTATTTCTGATGGGTATGAGGTTAAGATTCAAGTTATATAGTTTTTATATCATAAATATCCTCATTTTACACCATCGAAGTTTCACGCGGAATTATTAAACATATATACATTATGTATAATATATACATATATATAACATAATACTTCATATATATAAAACATATACATAAATATATATGCATATATGTATATGTATATATATATATATATATATATATATATATATATATATATATATATATATATATATATATATATATATATATATATATATATATATATGCATATGTTTTATATATATATGTATATATAATGTATATATATAAATATACATACATACATACATACATACATACATACATACATACATACATACACAATATACATACATATTAAATATTCAAGAAAACGGACAAGTGAGACACACCTTAAGTCAATTACATGATTTTCAGGACTTGGAATCTTAATTATAAATGTATTTCCTTTCCCCATGTTTAAATCCACTGTATTTCTATCCTTCATACCCCCAATCGCAGTCTTTCCAATCTACTTAGTGTTTCACAAAATAACGAAAATATATAACAAAATAATATCGGGAAACAATACATTAACCACAAAAATTGATGTGCTTATCAAAAACCAAACGATTTCTCACAAGCTATGATATTCCACTGTAGAAGGCAACCAATTTCGTCCGCGACTCAAGGTCGACCTTATCTCCCCTTCCGAGAATAACCTGGGGAGTCTACTAACAAAGATACGATCGGAAAGATCGTTTCCAAAAAGGCGACTGAAAACGCTGTCGGTTCCATCTGAGTGACTTGCGGTTCCCAGAGGAGGACGATGGACGTCCAAGATAAGGGATTAATTAATTAAACAAGGGCTTCTTGGACCCCGACGCCCCGTGGGGTGGCTGAAGGGAGATTTAAAAGTATGGAGAGTTGGGTTATCGGAGAGGTGACGTCACATACTAGTACTAAAAGATTGGTCTAAAAACATTAATCGACAGCATTTAGGAATAGGAATATAAGATTTAGGTCATATAGGATTTAGGTCAAAGGCCAAGCGCTGGGACCTATGAGGTCATTCGGCGCTGAAAGGGAAACTGAGAGTAAAAAGATTTTGAAGGTGTAACAGAAAGAAAACCTCGCTCTTGCACTACGAAGCAACTGTCTGGGGAAAGTGGAAAGTAAGATGGAAGAAAGAGAACCTGAACGGAGGTACAGTAATAAGAACGAAAGGGGTTGCAGCTAGGGGCAGAAGGGGTGCTTCAAAGAACCTTAAGTAATGCCCAGAGTAAAACGCGCGAGTTGTAACTACGGCACAACGCTCCCTACGGGGAATCGACAGCATTTGCCTTCTAGCTAGAACCAGTGCTTGGAGAGAAAGAAAACCAAAGTAAAATCAAGTCATTTGCAACTACTAAATAATTATTTTTCCTCGCAAGTACCAGAGCTCAAGCGTTTTTGGGCAAAACAGAACTGATTACGAAGAGAACCAAAGGAAACACTTCTGGAAAGATGGGTTATCCGATGAAAAGAAAAGCCATTTGCTATTGCTAACAAGGGCTGGATAAAAACTGCACATGAATAACTTAACTTAGAGCAAGAACTGAGTTCAAGTACCAGTGGGCATAAAGAAACTGATTAGGAGAAAGCTACAGAAGTCTTTCGTGAACTGATTATTTCAAGGAAGGTTCCAGATTTTCTTTTTTGTCGACTTTAGACATCCAGTCTAAAATTTCACTCGTGAAGAAGGAGCAATTATCCTTATATATCTACGTTCATGAAAGGGATACGCAGTTCCTAAAAGACCTGGCGGAAGACAAGACTTTCCTATAACGTTTACCTGAAATATATCTTGTAAAACCACAATATAAAATAGCAAGTAAAATGACACTACAGTCGCTTTAAAAGAGCCTTGTCTATGACAAAGATATATTAATATAATGATCAACTGCCGAGATATATCAATCTCATCTCGGGTCATTCCAACAAATCGGTGTTCATCAAAGGCTTCATGGAATTCCAAATTATGTTTCGACTTCTTCATCTTCTTTTAACAAATTTCCTTCTAATGACGATCGCATGAGGAGGATTCCTAAAATAACGAAGTTATCGAGGACTATTAAAAAGGATTTTATCAAGAGTCGATTAATGAATGCGTTGCAATATCGTGCAAAAATACGCTAGAAATTCATACAATATAAAGTTCACCGGCAGCTGATACTCAACATTCAGTAAAATGCAGGATGTAAAATTGTCGTTAATTGGAAGTGAGATAAAGATAAAGTCACCTGTCACATAAAATCAACTAATAATACACTCTGAAAAATGATCTGAAGGACAATCAACAAAATTAATTGAAAGAATCACATCAGGTATTATCAAACATTTGATATAATTCATCTAAGATTATCGAGCATCACAACTCTCACCAAAGACACAAGTGCTCGGAAGCTGCAAACCTCCGCCAAGGCTGAGCATGTCATGCCATGGTAGCTCCCTTTTCCCTAAAAGTTACATCACTACCTCTTCCACAATCTTATCAATTGTTGCAAATCACGAAGACTAACTGTGGTAAAATTTTCATAAAATTCTACACCTAGCGGTTCAAGTAAATCACTAACAAAGAAACTAGCAAACAAACCAAACCTAAAACACAAAAGACTGCCATCAGAACCGATGGAAATTCGATGATAATGGCCTCCCAATTTTGCAACATAAAATGAGCCATTCATCATACTGTTTTTTTTTTTTTTTGCACAGAGGGATGTGAGATTCGTGAATCAATAATTCAGCAATTGTTTCTTTCCCTCTACTGTCAAGCTGAGGAACTCTCTTCCTGCTCTCGTTTTCTTAAACTTCAAGTTTAAGATGCTGGGCTATCGCTTCTTTTAGGGTTAAGTACCTTTCTCTTGCTTAAACTTGAAGTTTTCTTCGGGCCTAGCTGAAACCCATTCTTTTCCCGAATTTTTAAAAATTTTTTCCTAGCCTAGCTGAAATAAAGGTACTAGGCAGCTAGTCCCTTCGACGCCTCAGTAGGGGAAAAAAGCTATGGAAAAAAAGGTACTCACTATCAACGATTTCAGTAAGCAGCCTGATGAGAAGAAAAAAACAAAATTTCCGAAAATTAATATTAATTCCCAGGATGAAATCCGCTCAATTTCCTAAAATTAATTCGAGGAACTAACTGGGGTGACTGCTGGGTTTTTCCAAGAGGTTATTTTGCAATTCACATCGCAGCTCAATTTGTATTCCGCTGAAATTCACGCTTTGTTTGTTTCCTTAGAAATCGCCAGTTCGCTTATGCGGTTTTACATTCGAAATTTTCCGGGGTGCCACCACCATCTTGTTACATCCGCCAACGAAGTCTTGGTGCTGTTGTTATTATTATTATTATTATTATTATTATTATTATTATTATTATTATTATTATTATTATTTACCAGAGAAAACACGTTGTTTTGACATCAGTTATTTTTCCTTTAATTTACAACCTGCGGAACTTCGTTGGTTACACACCTTTATTGTTGTCGAATTTCATCGTTTTTATCGACATTATTTCTGTCTGCAGAGTAGTCAGTAAAGAGAGAGAGAGAGAGAGAGAGAGAGAGAGAGAGAGAGAGAGAGAGAGAGAGAGAGAGAGAGAGAGACTTTTATTGTTTGTAAATTGTCAATAAAACTACTGTATATATATATGATACATATATATTATATATATATAATATATAAACACATATATATATATATATATATATATATATATATATATATATATATATATATATATATATATATATATATATATATATATATATATATATATATATATATATATATATATATATATATATATAAGAGAGAGAGAGAGAGAGAGAGAGAGAGAGAGAGAGAGAGAGAGAGAGAGAAGAGAGAGAGAGAGCAATTCATTACCAAATTGTTGAAATGTTATAAGATTATGATCTCGTTGAAGTAGGGAAAATTCTGGAGGAAATCGGGGTTTCTGACACAGAAAATGTGGCTTCCAGGAAGACCAATAGCTTTTAAGCTAATGAAGATACCGCATTTCCAATATGAAAGAAGAAAAATTAACCTCATGAAAGGCTTCTAATAATCTGAAGAGCAAACGAGAGAGAGAAAGAAAACTTTGACCGACTTTCTCAATATCAATTACTCATGAGTATATAAGTTTGTTTATAGATATAAAGAAAAGTTACTTTGCTTTTATAACATTTTCTCTAATTGCACTAAATTTATCATCCACAGTATTCAGACAGTTACTCGTCACTGTTCAACCCCACCTCCGGCAGTTGCTGCAATCACGGAAATTACAGGGAAGGGTGACATCTCTGGGAAAGGTGATAAATCTGCTGTATATTTCAGTATACGAACGCATGCAGAAATTTTATGACATCTTGAATGACAAAATTAAATTTTCGACACAGCAGAAGAAACCAGTACAATCAGTGAAAAGTTAAGTATACCTTAGTTTAACCAGACCACTGAGCTGATTAACAGCTCTCCTAGGGCTGGCCCGAAGGATTAGACTTATTTTACGTGGCTAAGAACCAGTTGGTTACCTAGCAAGGGGACCTACAGCTTATTGTGGAATCCGAACCACATTACAACGGGAAATGAATTTCTATCACCAGAAATAAATTCCCCTAATTCTTCACTGGCCGGTCGGAGAATCGAACGCGGGGCCAGCAGAGTGCTAGCCGAAGAGAAGGGCGAGCCGCATGGCAACAATAAGAAGTAGCTTACAGCAAGCCGCCAAGTTCCTAAATGCGGCTTGTGACTAAGGACCTGGATATTGCCACGGGGTCGTCAAGACCCATAAACCTGGCAATCCACTCAGATGAACTCCCTAACATATAAGATGAGCAATGCCCTAAACGACATC
>NC_089750.1:62159706-62162206 GCF_040412425.1 Macrobrachium rosenbergii
TATATATATATTATGAATATATAAACACATCTATCTATCTATCAGTATATATATATATATATATATATATATATATATATATATATATATATATATATATATATATATATATATATATATATATACACATATATATACATACATACACATGTTTACGGCTAGAATCTAAACAAAAACAAATAGACTTAATTTCGCATCTTTTTACATGATGCATTTTCAGACATAAAAAAATTACGATATTACAACATGCATACGTTTCATCTAAAAAGGACCGCATTTGTAAAAGAACTGCACACAAAAGATAGTTTAATCTTTACAAATGATCTCTTCTTTCTCAATAGGCATGCTTCATTAACAAGACACCGTGAGTTCGATCAACGACCTAAGTAGTGAATTATGAGTCTAATGGTTAGTCGACTGATGCGGGTTACAGTCAGGCAGTGACAAAAGTTAGAAGACGAAAAAAATTAAGCAGACATCGATGATAATCGCTCCGTCAAAATATAGATCACAACACCATATTCAAAAATGGAAGGACCTCAGTGAACTAAACCTGATCCTCACCGGTATGGAACCATTTGACATCAAATCTCTCTCTCTCTCTCTCTCTCTCTCTCTCTCTCTCTCTCTCTCTCTCTCTCATCATAAAATATTTCCATCTTCCCCTCCATCATTCATCAAATATTTCTCTCTCTCTCTCTCTCTCATCATCATAAAATATTTCCATTTCCCCCCCTCAATCATCAAATATTTCTCTCTCTCTCTCTCTCTCCCTCTCTCTCAACATAAAATATTTCCATCCCCCCCTCATTCATCAAATCTCTCTCTCTCTCTCTCTCTCTCTCTCTCTCTCTCTCTCTCTCTCTCTCTCTCTCTCTCGTCATAAAATATTTCCATCTCCCTCATTCATCAGATATTTCTCTCTCTCTCTCTCTCTCTCTCTCTCTCTCAGAACAGCTAGCATCACTCACCTGTTGCTGGTTTTCCTTCTGGATGCTGATCCTGGAGGCTACACACTGTCTGGTCTCTATGAAGGCCTGGCGCCTCGCCGCCTCCCCGGCGTGATGAGTGAACACGCCCGCCACGTTCACACACAGGAACAGCACGCCGTTTGCCACCAGCTGAAACACAACAAAGGAGAATTTGGTGATTAGTGACTAGAATTCTGATTGAAAGGGCATGACGATTCACTAATGACTACACATATCAAAATGTTTCAAAGGGAATTATGGGAAATAAATTAAAAATTTTTACGCTTAAACAAGATCGGTTGGGTCTACCGTGCAATTCCTAAGGCTATGCCAATAATTAGCGAGACCTAATCTCTGGGTTTAGAGTAAATGTTGTGTCACACGAGCACTTTTTTTTTCTGGTATCTTTTACCATCTTGGGGCAAAGTCAAAGTCTCGCCATGGCCACTTCCGGTTTGCCAAAAGTATTGACCAGGGGGGGGGGATAGGTTTTCAGCACGAGGCTGGAACATGACAAGAAATGTGCGTGTGTGACGATGCCTTTATTATTACCTGGAGTCATCTTACTTTCCTGACACCATTAAAGAATTACTTATTCAATTTTTTCTTCTGCACAAGGGCTTAAAATTCCTACCAAAGTTCCAAATCAACCTAAGGAACACCTCAGAAGAGCAACCTATTGAATCTAACTACGTAACCCACTGAACTGTTCGAAAAGAGTAAATCGTATAATCAAGGCCACCGAAAACAGATCTATCTTTCGGTGGTCGCGGTGTAAGGCTGTATGGGCCGCAGCCCATGAAACTTTAACCACGGGCCGGTGGTGGCCTGGCCTATATCGTTGTCAGATGCACGATTATGGCTACCTTTAGCCTTGAATAAAATAAAAATTACTGAGACTAGAAGGCTGCAATTTGGTATGTTTGATGATTGGAGGGTGGATGATCAACATTACAATTTGCAGCCATCTAACCTCGGTAGTTTTTAAGATCTGAAGGCGGACAGAAAAAGTGCGGACAGAAAAATGTGCGGACGGACAGACACAGCCTGCACAATAGTTTTCTTTTCAGAAAACTGAAAAGTAGTCACTAAAGGAATAGAAATAGCATTAAAACGTAAATATTTAATATTTTTGGTAGTTTCCCTTAATATTCTATATTTGTCAACCAAGCCATTTACAGGTAGGCAGATAAAAAAAAAAGCATGATTTTCAAACCTTTAAAATTCTCTTTGATCCCGGTCAAGGGTTATATCACATGGCCAACGTGAACTGCAAATGAGCAGGGTTTCGGAAACACACCATTCAAAATCAACGATGCTGACGTATTACGTGTTCTTTGAAACCGATATCCAAAAATGACATCTCTAAAAACTTTCATTGCCTAATACAAAACATGAAGCTGAACTTTTATAAACATAGTAATAGACCTCAAACACTATTTCCGGAAATGTACGAAACCGGAAACTAGAATAGTTTTTAGGAGTCACTGAACCTTGAAATTCATGTTTCATACACAGTACGTGTCTTA
>NC_089750.1:62167206-62217206 GCF_040412425.1 Macrobrachium rosenbergii
ATATATATATATATATATATATATATATATATATATATATATACATACATATATATACATACATACATACATACGTATAATATATATATATATATATATATATATATATATATATATATATATATATACATAGGTGCTCCTTTGGCTTGTTATCTACGCGTCACCTCCGAGGTGCTAGTACTAATAGCAGAAGCTCAATGGGACTCAGTGTTTAGTACTAGCCTCGGGGATCAAAGTATTATATACACCCATCTCTATACTGTGTGGGCGACAAATTATTATATTAATTAATAATAACCGATATCTTTGATCGCCGAGGGGCTAGTACTAAACACGGCGTCCCACTGAGCTTCCGCTATGTTTAGTACTAGCACCTCGGAGGTGACGCGTAGATAACAAGCCAAGTGGCACCTCTCTCTATCTCTCTCTCTCTCTCTCTCTCTCTCTCTCTCTCTCTCTCTCTCTCTCTCTCTATATATATATATATATATATATATATATATATATACACACATACTCTAACCCCCAATTTACACTTAGAAAAGTATAAAGTTATCAATAAAACATACAATAAACGTAACAACGAAATACTTCCAAGTACTGACAAGGCGAAGAAATCTACGTCGATCCAGATATATTAAGTTGCCGTTTGGTTCTGTCTGTAAAATGATTAACCAGACACTTGAGTCTGCCATCACTCGGGAAGAGAAGTTCATCACATTCTTAGTAGTGACCGAGCTTTACTTGGGCAACTACGAGAGTTTTGAGCTCTTCACAAAAATAAATATTTAAATAAAAATGATGAATGTGAAAAGGCTGAAAAAAACCTTTCCTATGGCAATAAGCATAGTTACTAAAATGCTCTGCCACTCTTCGTCAATTTGGCGTCTTCTTCATATATACTTGTGAGAATAAAATTGACTATAAGAATAAAAAAAAAAAAAACCTGCACCTGAGTCTAGACTGATCCACTCCTAAAATGTAATCTATTATCTCCTAGACTGAAGAGTCTTCAGAAAATAATAAAAATTTGTTCATTAGCAACCTGCCAGACAGTCGGGCTGCCGAAGCACGATAATAAAATCTCCAGACTCTTTAGACTCGGATGTAGAAACGCAGACCTTTTCCATTACAACAACAACAACAACAACAACAACAACAATAATAATAATAATAATAATAATAATAATAATAATAATAATAATAATAATAATAATATAACTTACAGTTATAACTGCATCAACTTCTAAAATCTAAAAACGTATCTCTTGTTTATGACTCAGTTGGCCTTATGCCAGCACGGGCTCTTGCTCATAAAGCAGCCCGTAAAGAACTTATCCATTGTTCGTATTTCATTCCTCCACAAAATTTGATTTAAACTCCCTCATAACAATTTTGAAATTTTTGTACACAGACACACACACACATACCTATAGCATGCGGCGTTACTTAAGGTTCTTTGAAGCGTGCCTTCGGCCCCTAGCTGCAACCTCTTTCATTCCTTTTACTGTACCTCCTTTCATATTCTCTTTCTTCCATCTTACTTTCCACCCTCTCCTAACAATTGATTCATAGTGCAACTGCACGGTTTTCCTCCTGTTACACCTTTCAAACCTTTCTGTTCCCAATTTCCGTTTCAGCGCTGAATGACCTCGTAGGTCCCAGTGCTTGGCTGTTGGCCTAAATTCTATATTCAATTCAATTCTATAGAATGCGGAATAATTTTAAATGTAAACAGCCAATGTAATTATCAGGCCATTATCGTTTAATAGTGTTTCGCATGACTGAAGGCAAAGCGCTTTCATTGTACCCAAAGCGCCTATATTATTCAAGGGTATTCATCAGAGCTATTGTATAAATTGAATGACCTACATTACTGGACTAAACATGTCAAAACAAATCCTTCAATTTCAACAGAAGCCAGAATTCATACACAGTTTAGAAATACACGATAAATAAATTATTCTGAATGGTAAACTAAACAAGTAAAAAATGCCCCGAAGTTTCTTCTGCGTAGTCGAGTTTTCTGTACAACGTATAATGCTGTATAAAACTATCAGCTACGACCGGTAGCGATGCTCCCCAGACGCGGTACAGTGAGGTTACGTCGCACGCCTCCGGAATGCGCTGCCAGGCGTACCATCCGTGGATAACTTTAACCTTAACTAAAATAAAAACTCCTGAGGCTAGAGGGCTGCAATTTGGTATGTTTGATAATTGGAGGGTGGATGATCACCATACCAATTTGCAGCCCTCTAGCCTCAGTAATTTTTAAGATCTGAGGGCGGACTGACAGACAAAGCCGACACAATAGTTTTCTTTTAGAGACAACTAAAACTCAGAAAAGTTATGATAGTAAAGATAATTCTGGACGGAAACAAAAACAAAAATAAGGAATAAATAAAAAAATAATGCTAATACCTTAACCTTGAAAATAAGAACAACACTAACAATCAAATTTTGCGTAAATGAAATGTAAACACAAATAAAGACGCACGCAAACAAAATAACACGGGAAATAACTTTTACCTTTGGCAACAAGGCTATCAGCTTTAAAATGGTAATGATACATTGAATAAGAGTTAAAATGTCTTCCATACTGGCAACTGAAATACGAGTTTAAATGGTTTTCAAACTGATAACTGAAATATGAGTTGAAATGCTGCTCAAACTGACAACTTCAATAAGAGTTAAAATGTCTTCCAAACTGACAACTTAAATAAGAGTTAAAATGTCTTCCAAACTCGTAACTTAAATACAAGTTAAGATGTCTTCCAGACTAGTAACTTAAATACAAGTTAAAATGTCTTCCAAACTGACAGCTCAAATACAAGTTAAAATGTCTTCCAAACTGGTAACTTAAATACAAGTTAAAATGTCTTCCAACCTGACAGCCTAAATACAAGTTAAAATGTCTTCCAACCTGACAGCTTAAATACAAGTTAAACTGTCTTCCAAGCTCGTAACTTTGAAACAAGTTAAGATGTCTCCCAAACTGGTAACTTAAATATAAGTTAAAATGTCTTCCAAACTGGTAGCTTAAGTACGAGTTAAAATGTTTCCCAAACTGATAAATTAAATACGAGTTGAAATATCTTCTAATGCGACGCATACAAAATCGGTAAAAAACATCATCACCAACATAAAAAAAAAAACCGGCTAAATATGCGCTGAAAAAATGTTCTCCCCTCGTCTAGTCTCCTGCAATAGAAGGGAGAGAAGGTTCATTTTCAGCCCCTAAATGGATTAATTGTATGGGAGAGGGTAGGAAACGAAGGCTACTCTGTCAAAACAAGTTTATACTTCTGTGAAAAAAGGGGACGGAAATTTAAAACCTAAGCAGAAAGCGACTGGATGACGACTGATATAATGTAATATCACGAAAACATTACCATGTACATTTCATTTTAGTAAAGACAGCCTGTAAACAAGTAAAAAATATGCCGAAATTTATTCGGCGCAATCGATTTTTCTGTACAGCCGCTACAGTGTATAATCAAGGCCACCGAAAATAGATCTATTTTTCGGTGGTCTAGGTATAATGCTGTATGAGCAGCGGCCCATGAAACTTTATCTAAGGCCCGGTGGTGGCTTATCCTATATCGTTGCCAGAAGCACGATTATGGCTAACTTTAATCTTAAATCAAATAAAAACTACTGAGGCTAGAGGGGTGCAATTTGGTATTTTTGATGATAGGAGGGTGGATGATCAACATATCAATTTGCAGCCCTCTAGCCTCAGTAGTTTTTAAGATCTGAGGGCGGACAGAAAAAGTGCGGACAGAAAAAGTGCAAACAGAATAAAGTTCGGACGGACAGACAAAGCCGGCACAATAATTTTCTTTTAGAGAAAACTGAAACTAATTAAAAATAAAGGGTATATAACGTTAGGCTATACAAACCATCATAAGATGCTCTTATGTCGGCTGTGAATGTAAGGAATGATGAAAGTGTTAGAGCATAAATTGAAGCGAAATGCTGGAAAATTACCTACGGACGTTTTAGAACCTCAAGACGCGTCCGAAACCTAATAAAAAGAAAAAAAAAAAAAGATTTGCGCAAAAGGAAAATAGACCTCATTTCTACAGAGGCACTTTATTGTTCACTTCTGGGTTAGTCCTCGCTATGTGTACTTTTTAAAATAATTAGTTTATCGCCGTTGAAGCTGGACAGACGTTTGTTTGCTTCTTTCTTTATTCATTTGTCAACAGGGTGTCTTAAAATGAACAATTTAGAGGGGTCAGTACTCAAATAATTTTAATAAGTATATTTACACAGCACATATTACATTCTTGATGAACAAATTCAACTTCATGCGTGTACTGAAAACCTCCAAAGAACAATAATGAAACCTCCAAAGTCTTTCAATCTCCTCTACCGACAGATGCCATTTACAACAACAGAAGAAAAACAAGCACAGATTGTAATCAATATAAGGTTGGAGAGATAAAAGAAGAATAAACAACGGGGCGAATTATGCACAAAACGTGAATTACGCCTTCATCTTTACCGTCAATAACGAATCCCTTTTCTCTGTGTTATTTTATTGCATTTGTTACTGTTATTAAAAATTTAAAAAGCGTTAACACGTATAACAAACCTCTATAACCCAGAGGAAGAGAATGACGGAGCCAAGGGGAGAGTGCTAGACCAATAAAACGATGAAAATAAACAGTAAATAAAACCATACACCTGAATAATCAAATGAACAGATATACATCAAATCAGCAGCTTATAAATAGTAAGGAAAATTAGGTCTAAGGAATTTAAGCCTGGCGCTTTAAAGGATTATTATTTTTGATGTCCTTCAAACGCACAAGCATCACTAGTCATTTACT
The DNA here is from genome assembly GCF_040412425.1 of Macrobrachium rosenbergii. Taxonomy (NCBI): domain Eukaryota; kingdom Metazoa; phylum Arthropoda; class Malacostraca; order Decapoda; family Palaemonidae; genus Macrobrachium; species Macrobrachium rosenbergii. Next base: position 62,172,045 of record NC_089750.1, read on the forward strand.
TTCATAAAATTATCAAAAAAATAACTAAGAAAACAATTATAGCCTCCATAAATAAATAAAAAAATGTTTTTTTTTTGTTTCCATACTCTGCTAAACGGGCAGCATAACGCTAATCCATTTCAGACTGACCTTTTAGCTGTATGATCACGCATTATATCAATAATTACACCGCTGCTTCAGAGCCGTAACAAGTAAAACACGGCCGTTTTCCGTGCATAAAAACCATACCATGAACGGAACCCAACCAGCGATAAATTTATGATGCGTTTCAAGTATGGGCTATGAATACTGCTTTCTGGCAAGGTTCCGTTAATTAAAGACAAGCTGACAAGTCTTGATAGAGAGAGAGAGAGAGAGAGAGAGAGAGAGAGAGAGAGAGAGAGATGGTATATTGTGGACAGAGAAGAGGAAGTTTCAGGTACATATCCCGGCAAGCAGGTGCTGCCCAAACTCCCACGCACGGCTCGTCTGACAAAGCAACTTTACTCGCGAAAGCCAGAATAGAATTTTGGCTCTGCGAAGCGACCGTGATCGCTGTTGATTCGCCGTTCCTTTTTGGGTCCTCCCTTTTCATCACCGGATAATGCAGGAGAGTTTCGTTATACAGATGTGGGAGATTCACCCGAGAACCACCAGAATCCCTAAATATAAAAATTTCCCACTTTCTTATTTTTTAAGAGAAGAGACCGAGAAGGGCAAGAATGCCAATAAACCAGCTCGGACCCTCAAGGAAAGGTTAGTTAAGGACTCTGAGAATTACAAAAGCCTGCACAGAATTCCTTACTCTGGAAGAGGACGGAGGAACGGGCAACCTGATGCTCTCATAAGACTTGAGCCTGATATGGACAAGGAGGAGAAGGGGGGAAAGAAAAGCCTTTTTTCGATAGCAAGAAATCGTAGGAGTAAGGGAAACCGGAGGCAGGGAAAGACTACCAAAGCCTGCTGCACAAGCAAATGTAAAGACCAAAAGGTAATGGGAGGAACAGGTAAAAATAGAACGCCATGAATAGAATACGGATTTTCTCTACAGACATACAAAAATACAGGGGAAAATAACGAAGCTAAAATTAATCATAGCAAAAATTAAACAATACTGAGAGAGAGAGAGAGAGAGAGAGAGAGAGAGAGAGAGAGAGAGAGAGAGAGAGAGAGAGAGAGAGAGAGAGCTTTGACACGATACAATTGTAATTACAACAGGCACAATCCACGTATTTCCTCCATTTTTTTTCCTTTTTACCCACAATAAACGTTCATTTTCTTTACTATGAAACACAATCATGTGCAATTATTTTTCTGAATAAAAGACCTCACATTCGTTTTTCATTTTGAAGCATATGACCGTTATTTTGGAATTTCCATAAAACAAGAACGAAACAAAACAAAATATTTCAGTTGACTTTCATGCAAAAAATTCAGGAATTATGTGCGCTGAATATGATTTTTGAAAGTGCATTTGCGAGAAAATGTTTTTCTCCTTAACTAAAGTGAAACATATCAAAACAGATGTATTTCACAGGCTGTGGAGAGTTAGTGGCTGATGCAATTGCAAGAAATTCCTGATGGATATAATTAGTGAGAGTAAGGCTGATTCTTTTACTTGTATCAACGACTATCACAGCAGTTCAAACATTCTCTAACAGTTAACAAAACATTCTAACAATGTATCAGTTAACAGAACATTCAAACTTTCTGTAACAGCTAATAGAACATTCAAACATTCTATCTGCAACAGTTAACAGAACATTTAAACATTCTGTAACAGTTAATAGAACATTCAAGCATCCTGTAACAATTAACATAAGATTTAAATATTCTGTAACAGTTAATAGAACATTCAAACATTCTGTAACAGTTAATAGAACATTCAAACATCTGTAACAGTTAACATAAGATTTAAACATTCCGTAACAGTTAACAGAACATTGAAACATTCCGTAACAGCTAACAGATCTAAACATTCTGTAATAGTAAATAGAACATTTCCACACTCAGCAACAGTTAATAGAACATTAAAACATTCTGTAACAGGTAACAGAACATTCAAACATTCTGTAACAGTTAACACAACATTTAAACATTCTGCAACAGTGGACAGAACATCTAAACATTCTGTACCAGTTGCCAGAACAGCATTCTCGTCAACGGATATAATCTGAGTAATTAATATCCTAGATGGAGTTGTTATTAATGACGATGACATTTGATGTTGCGATGCCAATCGGATCAACTAACGAACCGATCAATACTGATAATGTACATTCGGTTATCTAGCTTCCCTCTGTGTGAGTCTGTTTGTACTGAGAATGACATACGATCGCTGAAAGGCTGGGATCACTGAATGGCCTCCATCGAACGTTTTTTTTTTTTATGCTTATGGCCGAGAGGTCAAGGTCATGTTGTCTGACCTGGCTCTACTCCTGGCATCTCTTCCGGGCCCTCCTTTTCATGATTGCGATTCTGGGCATTTTCGTCTTGGTTTTATTTTACGTCTCAATTTTAGTTTACATCTTAATTCTATTTTCATCTCAATTTTTTTTTACATCTAAATATTATTTTACATCTCACATCTATTTTACATCTTAATTATAGGCTATTATTCATCTTAATTCAACTTTACATCTCAGTTCTGTTTTCGTCTCAGTTAAAATTTTACATCTCAGTTCTATTTTCATCTCAATTTTGTTTTGCATCTCGAATTTATTTTCATCTCAGTTTAATTTTACATCTCAATTCTATTTTCACCTCAATTTTATTTTACATCTCAATTTTATTTTTATCTTAATCTAATTTTACACCTCAATTTTATTTCTATCTTAATCTAATTTTACACATAAATTCTATTTTCATCTCAGTTTTATTTTACATCTAATTTTATTTTCATCTCAATCTTACTTTACATCTCAATTCTATTTTTATCTCAATTTTGAATCTGAATTTTACTTCAGGCTTCACAGGGTGTAAGGAGAAGCATAAAAGCGGTCTCCCACCTTGCCTTTCTCTCTTCCAAACAGACAACCTGAATGAATATTAGTTTTTATAAAAATCATTCAACCACCCCCACTATTTTCATTTGAGGACACCCATCCACCAAAACCTTTAGTGAAAACGCAACCCACCCACCCACATTCGTTTCTGAACAGAACGCACCCATACAACAAAACAGGGTTTGTGAAGAAACACTTTCGTGTAGAACACACCAAATCAACCAAGGGCCTTTGTCCTTAACACACATCCATCCATCAACCCTTGTGTAGCTCAAGACCCGCCCTCATTCTACGCAACAACGCTCCTCCTCCTCGCCCGCGTAAACACGAGCAACCTGAACCCAGGGATCATACACTCTGATAAAAAGAAAAATACCTATAAACTTTACGCAAAAAAACGCACCTTCATTAAGCGGGATTAAAAAAAATGGGAGACCGCGTGGATGGAATTACATACCGATACCAAAACATCAAATGCAAATTCTCGGTAGTGATTCTCAAAAAGAGGGAGTTAATTTGAAGGTAATCCTCTATTTGCGTGTTTTTTTCGAGGGCCGATGTTCCCGTTGCACCTGTTGCTCTCCGTTTTAATTGACAGCCTTGGCCAAGTTCTATTTTCGCACGTGCGTGAAAATATCTCACGTTCTGGGTACGTGACTATTGATAAAATAGTGTTTTGTATATAATACGCGTAAAAAACATTTTTGTTTAATAATAATAGTAATAATCTTGGTAGCAGCAATAACTTAAATAAAAGAGGTTATAAACAAAACAGTAATAAAAATAATAATTAGATACATTTGGTCTTGGATTAAATATGGTTTTTTGGGTTAACAAGTAATGATGATTTTCTTCACGTGATATTATTATTATTATTATTATTATTATTATTATTATTATTATTATTATTATTATTATCATGTGAACTATCTGCAGACTTCAATTACATACGGGAATAGCATTTCACTTTCCACCAAGTGGAACGTTCATAGACATACAAACAGGTAAAATTACAAAATATAAATAGTAATTATAATAATAATCATCACACTAATTATAATAACCGCACAAGAATTACGTCTACTAGAGACGTTTACAGCATTTCCACAAACCCAAATAAATACATCTGGATCCGCACCCCACCCGGGGTTCACCTCGAAATCTAATCAATTATTCCTAGATCCACTGCCCTCTCCACTATAAAATTCCAGTGGCACTGAAGGAGACAGAAATATTTAATGATGTCGCGTTTACTCTCTGCGTTCAGTTTTCTGTTCTTCACCGGTCAGTGTGGCAGCAAAAAAAAAAAAAAAAAAAAAAAAATTTAAATATCTCATCAGTGCCAGCCGCAACCGTCGTCTGGATTCAGATTGTCTTTTTTTTTTTTTTTGTTATTCAATACATAACATAGTTACTCTTTCTATAGAAAGTATGATACACCATGCAGGTACGTGACCCATCATATGATGCGACATGCAGGTGCATGACCCATCACGTTACGCCATGCAGGTAAGCGACCCATCACATGATACATTAAGCAGGTAAGTGGCCCATCACATGAGACACCAAGCAGGTAAGCGACCCATCACATGAGACACCAAGCAGGTAAGCGATCCATCACATGAGGCACCAAGCAGGTAAGCGACCTATCACATGAGACACCATGCAGGTAAGCGACCCATCACATGAGACACCAAGCAGGTAAGCGACACATCACATGAAACACCAAGCAGGTGAGCGACCCATCACATGAGACACCAAGCAGGTAAGCGACCCATCACATGAGACACCAAGCAGGTAAGCGACCCATCACATGAGGCACCAAGCAGGTAAGCGACACATCACATGATACACCAAGCAGGTAAGCGACCCATCACATGAGACACCAAGCAGATAAGCGACCCATCTCATGATACGGCACGCAGGTACATGACCCATCACTGCGGTACAAACAATATTGTGTCAAATGTACTCTACACGTTCCCACCCCGCCCCCCCACGCCCCCCGCCCGCCGTGCTCCAGCGATATTTGGGCCCACAATTTCTTCTTATTTAAATCAGTCCGTCAAGAGGTCTAACAATATTCTCTGGCTTTGGCAGCATCAAGATCACTGGGCCTCTGGCTTCCGGCAGCAACATGATGACTGGACCTAAGATAATTCAATATTATTAGGTGACATTAGGCCTTATCCTCTAAGTGCATCATTCGCATTTTGATTTTTCTCTAGTAGGGTTATCATATAGCTTTCATACTCGGCCTGCTGTGTACTTGGTACCAAGACAAACCTGGTGCTTGCTGCTCGTTTCGGCTTGCAAGGCAACCGTTGCCTTACTTGCTTTCCTGCCTAAATACATCCCTTTACATATTGCGTTCTGTTTGAATACAACTTTCCTTCTCTCTCTCTCTCTCTCCCTCCTCCTGGTTCGTCTTGGGCAGGTAAGCAATCCTCTCTCTCTCTCTCTCTCTCTCTCTCTCTCTCTCTCTCTCTCTTCTCTGTTTTTGTCTAAAACATCTACGTCTTTAGATCTTTCTGTACAAACACCTCCCCCGCTCCCCTCCTGTTTCATACTGGTCAGGCAATCGTTTCTTTCTGTCTAAATACATTCCTCAATCTTTCTGTCTTGAGTCGTCTTCTCCACATAAACATTCTCTCTCTCTCTCTCTCTCTCTCTCTCTCTCTCTCTCTCTCTCTCTCTCTCTCCGGTTTGCCTGCCTTAAACGAAGCAAGCAACATTCACCAAGTTTATCCGACGGAGGTGACAGTTCCTTGGCACAACGTTTGAAAGATCCTGGTATTTTGGCAGGCTGTACAAGGGCATGAAAGCAATATAATAATCCCGAAGAAGAGGAAAAAAAAAGAGAATAAAAACACAAGATCTAAATAATACGCTTGAAAGATAAGGCACTGGGAAAGTGTCGCGTGGTAGTTGAATATTTACTGTTGGTTATTTGCTACAAACGTATTTTAGATGCTCTCTTTCTTTACTGATAAATGTGTACAATAGAATGTTATCTCTCTCTCTCTCTCTCTCTCTCTCTCTCTCTCTCTCTCTCTCTCTCTCTCTGTCCTGGTTCTAAACCGGCCTATATTTCTCTCCATTTAAACAAAATTCTCTCTCTCTCTCTCTCTCTCTCTCTCTCTCTCTCTCTCTCTCTCTCTCTCTCTCTCTCTCTCTCTCTCTCTGTCCTGGTTCTAAATCGGCCTTTATTTCTCTCCACTTAAAAAAATTCTCTCTCTCTCTCTCTCTCTCTCTCTCTCTCTCTTTCTCTCTGTCCTGGTTCTAAACCGGCCTTTATTTCTCTCTGCTTAAACAACTCTCTCTCTCTCTCTCTCTCTCTCTCTCTCTCTCTCTCTCTCTCTCTCTCTCTCTCTCTCTTTGCCCTGATTCTAAACCGGGCTTTCTTTATAAACGGCTATCTGTCTATTTCTCTCTACCTAAACGCCTCTTTCCCTTTACCTGTCGTGCCGTCTAAAACTCTCTCTCTCTCTCTCTGGAGCATCAGAATGATTCAGAACAGAGTGATACTGTCAAAGCTACTGGAATGTACTATTGCGACAAGAACCATTAAAATATAATTCTAATGGCCGGGAAGACAATAACAATATACAAAAGATCAAAGTAAATACTGCTTTGAAATTCAAATTAACGAAAGTGAATATGCAGGATAAAAGGATACACAGAAAGGACAGACGAACGCCAAAAAAAAAACAAGTAAATAAAATCGAAATAAATTTACTCAACGTACTTTAGTTTTAAGTAGAATTTGAAACTTGTGCTCTATCAATAAATACTTGGAAGCAATCCATGTATTAGTGTTAGCTGAAACGGAATGTGATAAAAACAAATTATTTTGCAGAATTTCCAAATAATCGAAATTACTCACAGAAAGGAGATAAATAAGAAAAATAATAAACGTAATAACAATAACAATAACACCACGCTGCAAAGAACTGAATAACAAACACTGACTGGCTTCCAGGGCTAACCCCCCCCCACCCAAAAATAGGATGAAGTAATAAAAAAAATTAAATAAAAAAATTCAATATACATTCACGCACTCGCTCTAGTGATCGACCCTCTGATTTATCAGTGCATTCGAATGTAAGTTAAAGGTTCGATTTATCAGAGCATTCGGATGTGAGTTAAATATTCGCTCGCTGATAAATGTTCATTGCTTTCCGTGTAACAATGGCGTTGATGAACAGACGTTCAATAGAGAATAATAATTTCCGTCGTTATTTTTGTACGCTGTGATGTGATTGTGTTTACGAGTTGAAATACTTGGAAGAATAAGATTCGTACATATTTTTTAGGATGCTAGAACAAGTCTCACGAAGTTGTAAGTGCAAATTGAAGCGATAAAAAAGAAAATTATGCTTTCAGTACACCGGAACAGGATACACGAACGTTGAAAAAGGAAACTGACGCGATAAAAATAAAAGATAAAAAAATAACTAAAGAAAATATCAGATAACACGAGACACACACAACTGAAGAGTAAAATTGAGTTTAAATATAAGTAAAGAGAATATCAAATAACAGAGGACACAGACACCATAAGAGTAAAACAGACATACAAATAACTGAAGAAATATAAAACCGAAGAAGACACAGGCAATACAAAAATTCAAAAAGATAAAAAAAACAAAAAAAAATGGAGAAAATACCGAGTAACAAAGACACAGGCAACATAAGAATTTAAAAATACTCTACAAATAACTAGACAAAATATCAACTAAAAGAAAACACACACATCGTATGAGTTTAAAAAAGGATCAAAAAGAACTGAAGAAAATACCAAACAACGAGAAATACAGACAACATAAGTTTATAAAAGTGTTTACAGATAGCTAAAGAAAATGTTAAACAGAAAGAAGACACGGAAAACACAAGAGACGAAATAAAAAGGAAAAACAGAGACTAAACCTCGGAAGAGAAGTTGAGTGAGTGAGAGCGGCTTCAAAAGTTTTGGAACGAAGTCATAAAAGAGAGAAAGCAAAAAAAACACGCCTCGTATTTCACCGTTTATGAAAAAAGAGAAAATAAAGAAAACCCTCAACTTTACATCAAATGGACAGAGAAAGCGAGAGAGCAAAAAGAGAGAGAGAAAAATCCCAAGGGGTACATCAAGAGAGAGAGAGAGAGAGAGAGAGAGAGAGAGAGAGAGAGAGAGAGAGAGAGAGAGAGAGAGGAAGGCTTTGAAATATTGACATTCCCGAGTTCCTGTGGGAAAATTTCCCTTTGTTAGTATTTTTTCCTCCTTTTCCCTTCCCCTTATTCCAGAGTCTGTATGGTTCAAAGTTTCTGCCTTGGAGAAAAATCCTCTTCCTTTGTTCCTCATCATCCAGCGGCCCTCGGGCCTCAGCGTGACACACTGCCGCATGTATCAAAGCAATACACGACCTATGTAGGTGTGTTCAAATGCAACTACGTGCGTCCATCCATCCATCCATACATACACACATATATAAGGATTTATATATATATATATATATATATATATATATATATATATATATATATATATATATATATATATATATATATATATATATATATACAGTAATGCAGGGTGTTAACCTGCAGTTCAACCTCTGTTTCATCTAGGCTGTAGACCATCATGAGTGTGTAAACTCTTACGAAAGAACTCACCTTCTTAAATGCTCAGAAACGTCTATGACCTTTGAGGCTGAGATGACATTTAAATAAAGTACATAAATGCTCTGAAAACGGGGAGAAGAAAAACAACGTTTAATTTCACTGAAAAAGCCGGACCCTGTGTCTCACTCCCCCCCCCTCCCCTGAATAGTGGAACTGGAATATATGATTTAGGTCAAGGCCAAGCGCAGAGACCTATGAGGTCATTCAGCGCTGAAAATAATGTTGAAACAATTGTTAAGAGACGGTGGAAAGTAAGATGGAAGAAAGAGAAGACGATCGGAGGTGTATAGTAGTTGCATCTAGGGGCCGGAGGGACGCTGCAAAGAATCTCAAGTAATGCCTACGGTGCACCACGTGTAACCCCTGAATAGTTCCGGATTTACATTTTCAATATGGAGAGCATTGCCGTTGAGATGCCAGTGAACAGGAACTAATCAATAAATGAAACGTGTTTCAAACAGTCCTTATAATTATGCCGGAAAGTTGTTAACTATTTTGTTAAAATTTTGTCACGAGCACCATCCTCTTGTCTTGTGATGCTCTTTACCCTTTTCCATTTACGATGAACTTGCCTTCATTACCATTTCAATGTCATGCGAAGATTAATGTTCAGGGAGAATGTCAGAAATATGGAATGCAAAATGGAAAAGGATGTTTTCGTGGCAAAAAGCTTATGAAAACATTATAAATACGTGCATCCGTACGTAAATATAAAGCTTTTTTTTTAAATATTATAAATACGTGCATCCTTATGTAAATATAAAGCTTTTGAAAATGTTATAAATACGTGCATCCATACGTAAATATAAAGCTTTTGAAAATGTTATAAGTACGTGCATCTGTAAGTAAATATAAAGCTTTTGAAAATATAAATACGTGCATCCATACGTAAATATAAAGCTTTTGAAAATATAAATACGTGCATCCTTATGTAATATAAAGCTTTTGACAATATTATAAATACGTGCATCCGTACGTAAATATAAAGCTTTTGAAAATATTATAAATACGTGCATCCGTACGTCATTATATTCTTAAATCTTATATGCACATATCCGATCCATACACTCACGTACAGAGCCAGACCATTACAAATTTGAAAAATGAACTTTTGATGATTCTGATCGTTTTTGCGCTAACGTTTATCACAAAACTATGGCTCCCATCTACGAGTAACCACCAGTTTCAGGAGCAATTTCTCAATAGCAAAGGAATAGTTACAGTCATTCTTTTGTAAACGGCATCATCAGCAGACCCTATTGAAATAAACACAAACGATGTCGCCGAAACTGTTGCAGAATCAATTTAGTCCGAAGTTAACGAAGGAAAAAAATGAATCCGAACCGAAACATAAAAAAACGATGACGAAATTATTATTATTATTATTATTATTATTATTATTATTATTATTATTATTATTAGTAGTAGTAGTAGTAGTAGTAGTAGTAGTAGTAGTAGTAGTAAACAGATATTCGTTTCATACTATTATCTCTAATAATAATGTTTTTACTACAGAATGAAGTGACACCTACTCTTACTTAAATGTTTTATTTACAAGGCCAGTAGTATTGCCAGAAAGATTCACCTTTATTTCCACTTCCTTTGATTTTAGACAGCTATTTTGTTTTGCCCTTTTGGTTTTATACGGAGTATGCATGACTCAGGGTCAGTATGCTCCCAAGGTCAAATTTTCATTGTCACAGTAATTCTCTCTCTCTCTCTCTCTCTCTCTCTCTCTCTCTCTCTCTCTCTCTCTCTCTCTCTCTCTCTCTCCACTGCAGAATTAATAATTAATAAATATTTGAGAGCAACAGATCCAGAGCTTTCTCTCTCTCTCTCTCTCTCTCTCTCTCTCTCTCTCTCTCTCTCTCTCTCTGTATGTAAACGCTCACACACACACACATCTGTAAGTATGTACGTATGTATATATGTGTATCCATACATACTTAAATATGTATATATATCTGTGATTCCTTCAGGAACGATTTTGGGCTGACGCTACATACATACATACATACATACATACATACATACATACATACATACATACATAATACACACACACACACACACACACACACACACACACACACACACATATATATATATATATATATATATATATATATATATATATATATATATATATATATATATAAATATACACACACACAAACACACTGACAAGAGTCAACCCAAAATCGTTCCTGAAGGAGTCACAGGGAAGTCGAAGAGACCTCATCTCCCCCCACTCCCCCACCACCCACCCCCACTTTTATCACCCATCACGATAAACTTAGTTTATGTGACCCAACTTGGCATCGGCACCGCTCGGGAACTATGGCTGTGTTGTACGACTTTTAATGTTCCCGGGAAAATTCATTTTTCTTCTGCGCCGAGTTAATCACTGAGAGTTATGGACGCAATCATACGACATCTAGTTTCGTGGAAGAGAAATATGAAAAAAAAATAAATTTTTAGGGGCTATCTTGCCCTTAGGGTCCTCCGATGTGATATTTTTCTCTGACTGTTGAAAGTTACGTTGACGGTGGTTGTATGGGTAGGCCTAAGCTGGAAATTAGATTCGGTTAGGTTTTTTAAAAATGGCTGCCTCTCTTCAGCTGTCCATCCTTTTCCCCCAGAACTACCAGAGTTTTTTTCTTTATTTTTGTTTCGTTTCCTATGCAGAGTGTTACAATGCCACTCTCTGTGTTTTGGTTCTTGAGTGCTTTGGAATATATATATATATATATATATATATATATATATATATATATATATATATATATATATATATATATATATATATATATATATACAGTATAAATATTTAAATATATTATATACAGTATATATGTATATATATAAATATATATGCATACATATATATACAGTATTTATATATATATATATATATATATATATATATATATATATATACATATATATATATATATATATATATATATATATATATATATATATATATATATATATATGTTTGTGTGTGTGTGTCTGTGTGTGTGTGTGTAAATCAAGCTACCTCACATGGCTGTAAATTGAAAGACTGGACTTAGGATCATCGTACTCTGTTCTCAAGAAAGCATTTTTCCAATCTCATAACAATACCTCATTGTCCTACGAAAACTATTGCAACGTGCGCACAACGAATCTCTACCACAACATCTTGCCATTTCCTGGAATTTTCTAGAAACACCTCCAAAACTAATTTACAGAAACAAGTCTCATTCTGAGCCAAATTTCAGTGGTATTAAAACTAGGATGTATGCTTTACAGTTTGCAAAATAAAAAAATCACTGTAATTTAACATGTACCTCCAGTGTAGTTTTATTCATTCTTGCACACTTTAAAATATTCACGAACTATTAATCAACAATACAAATTATACCATCTACAGTTTTATCTTGGAATCGAAACTGATTCCTGAGTACTAATAAAAAGGCTCATCTAAAAACAAAAGGATAGAAAAACTTCCCTCCGCAACTTTAATACTTAATTGAAGACAATTTGCCACCTTTTATTACAGACTGAATCCTGATTAGCACGGAAAAAATGCGAAACAAAATTATCTGCACAGAGAACTCCCTTCAAAAACATGGATGTCGTAATTGTATTAACGTCTGTTAACACAATTACGAGAGAGAGAGAGAGAGAGAGAGAGAGAGAGAGAGAGAGAGAGAGAGAGAGAGAGAGAGAGAGAGAGAGAGAGAGAATTAACTACTTTACTGTTATAACACTTCAGCCCTTTGATTGTAGCCATCACGCCACCGTGGTACATTTTACAGCGAATTAGCCTTAAATCACAATGCCTTACTAGATATAATTAATATGATTTACTGGATGTAATTAATACGATTACCTGTCAATTTTCTCCTCTCTGACCAAAACAGGCTGCTAACGAGTTCCTCGTGCTACAAGGAAATACCAGTATTTTCAGAAGAATAAGTTCCCTGTTATCTACAAGACAATTAATCAAGTTACGAATTTATATTAGCATTACTGGGACTATTTTCTGTTCGGCATTTATTCATTTAAAACAAACTTCCTTTTCTCTCTCTCTCTCTCTCTCTCTCTCTCTCTCTCTCTCTCTCTCTCTCTCTCTCTCTCTCTCTCTCCATGGTCGTGTTGCCATGGTATAACCAACAATTTTCATTTCTAGCTGAAACCTGCATTCACCTAAAGCTAATTTCCTTATTTCATCTTTCAAAATTCACTGGACATCGTACAAACACCTTTATTCCTACGCCTTTTTGTAGCTTGTTATTTTAACTTTGTCACTCAAACTAATTCTTATCCAGTGGCCTTGATCATGGAGCCTCTAGAAACCGTCAGATCAGAGTCAAGAAAAGCAGCGTTTATTGTAGGTTGGTTAGTTTTCAGGTTTGAATTCTGCGTAAACAGCTCTGATCACGGTTCCAAGCTATACGTCGTGAAAATAATATTAATGATGACGCTAAAATCCAGTAATAATAATAATAATAATAATAATAATAATAATAATAATAATAATAATAATAATAATAATAAGAAGAAGAAGAAGAAGAAGAAGAAGAAGAAGAAGAAGAAGCAGAAGTTTACGATGCACAGCATAGCACTGAGAATTTATAGATGAACTGGATTTGTATAAGATAAATTTTGTTACCACAAGCGTCAGGATTCCTCCCTACTTGAGAAATCTGTAAGATTCAATAAGAAAAAGTTCTTAGTCGAAATTTAAGCCATTTGTGAATGCGGGAATCCATAAAATACCTTTAATCTATGATGCTGCCAACACGGGCCACTTTTCCGTCATGACTCAGCAGATTCATACCAAATTCAATATAGCCTATGTCTTGAATAATAATGGTTGTAAGGCTGAAGTCTCTTATATTCCTGCTTGTGAGGAACCACCCGGCAACGCACGTGACTGCAATCACACATCATTATGCAATTTAAAGTTGGTCATTTGGTGCGAATTTTTTTTACGGCATGATGCTAAATTTAACCAAACAAGTAAAAAATGCGCCGAAGTTTCTTCGGAGCAGTCGAGTTTTGCGTACAGCGTACAATGCTGTATGAAGCTCTCAGCCACTGCCCATGAATCTCGCAGTTGCGACCCATGAAATTTCCAGACATGGCCCGGTGATGGCCTGTGGTTTTGGCAACTATAATGGTGCCAGACGCATGATCATGGCTAACTTTAACCTTAAATAAAATAAAAACTCCTGAGGCTCGAGGGCTGCAATTTGATATGTTTGATGACTGTAGGGCGGATGATCAACAAGCCAGTTTGCAGTCCTCTAGCCTCAGTAGTTTTTTAAGATCTGAGGGTGGACAGAAAAAAGATCTGAGGGCGGGCAGAAAAAGTGCGGACGGACAGACAAATAGCCATCTCAACAGATTTCTTTTACAGAAAACTAAAACCTTCTCACACGCTACGCGGGTTCCCCCTTAAGAATTTCCGTCAGATACGACTAGAAGGCAAGATGTTACCTAAGGATACAGTCCTTGAAATCTGCCCCCCTAAATCTGAAGAGGACCTTGACACTGGAGTTGTCTTAGTTGAAATTCTGTATCTGAGGAAAGTCAGTCGATGCCATCTCTTTCAGTAGATGTTATTATTATTATAATTGAAAATTATGGCTTTTCCACGGCATTTATACAGAGTCTTCTCCATTCGTCTTACCATCTTCTTTTCATCAGAATGCAAGACGAATAGAGAAGACTCTATATAAATTAAATGCCATGGAAACAGCTAGCTAATTTTCAGCGCTCTTGCCATCAGAGGTCTCCTTTATTATTATTATTATTATTATTATTATTATTATTATTATTATTATTATTATTATTATTATTATTATTGTCGTGAGGTATTATAGTTAAACCAGATGACCCGGCAGATCTGTTTTCAAGTGAAGGGTAGAAATTGCATAAAGAAAAGGTTGAAGAAGTTGGAAAGCAAAATGAGGAAGATTGAAAGAAATGGAAAGGGAGATGATAGTCTTTATCTTTTTGCATAGTACTTTCATAACAAGTGCACCCATATCGTTCGTCAGGAATGGCAGTAAGGGCAGAGGTCTCAGACGGCAAGTCCGGACCCTGGGAGTGCTATGCACCTTCCCAAAATTCAGACCAAATTACCGCAGATTCATTCTGCGTGCTTAAGAGTAGTCAGTAGCGAGAGGGGCTGGCCGGGGCTGGAAGACGGAAAGTCTAGACGTGAACGGTCATCTCCCATAGTCTATCACAGTTACGCAAAGAAACGGTAAAAGTATAAGCATTTTATTGCATAGTGAGTAATAGTGAGTACAAAGTAGTAAAACTCAAATCGCTGAGTCACATTTCTAGACTTTCACATGGATTGCCCAAGGGGAAGTGTGTTAATGAAAGGTGGACATAGAGGCAAGACCAACTTCGAAGCTGTACAGTCAAGTAAGGGAAGCACAGAGGAAACGGATGAGAACTAAAAATAGAATGCAGACAATAGGTACTACACATGATTGGTCCAGATAACTGGGATGCTAAAAGAAAAAAAAAATAACCTAAACAGGGCAATGGAAGAAATTAAAATCCAAAGAAAGAAAATAACCCAGGAAGGCGGTGTTCACGACCTTCGCTGCTGTAATACCAAATATTTTTACCAATCAGGGCTATGCATATCAGAGTCACAGTGATTAAAATAATAAATCAGGCATAGCAGTGAAACATTGCTGTCGTAGGATCAAATCGTATCAAGAACAAGCAGCAGATAGATGGAACTAGCTGCTATCCAGTCAAAAACTAACTCAAGTAAATGACATCCAAGCAAGAATAGAAATCATTAAATGATATCCCAGCAAGGACAAAAACCATTAAACGACACCCAGGCAATAAAATAGAAAATTAAATGACACTTAAACAAGAACAGGTACAAATAAATGACAACTAGACCAGAATAGGAATCACTATTTGACATCCAGGCAAGAATAAAAAACTACGCTATTTGACATCCAAGCAAGAATAGACAACTACAGTCTTTGACATCCAGGCTAGAATAGATACAACTACGCTAACTGGCATCCAGACAAGAATAGACACAACTACGCTAACTGACACCCATACAAGAACAGATGCAGCCACACTAAATGGAATAGACTCATCTACACTAAATGACATCCAAGAAAAGACACAACTATGGTAACTAACATCCAGGCAAGAATAGACTCAACTGCGCTAACTGACATTCAGGCTAGAACAGATACAACTACGATAACTGACATCTGGGCAAGAATAGACACAACTACAATAACTGACACCCGGGCAAGAATAGATACAACTACGATAATTGACATCTGGGCAAGCATAGACACAACTACGATAATTGACATCTGGGCAAGAATAGACACAACTACGATAATTGACATCTGGGCAAGAATAGACACAACTACGATAACTGACATCCGGGCAAGAATAGACACAACTACGATAATTGACATCTGGGCAAGAATAGACACAACTACGATAAGTGACATCTGGGCAAGAATAGACACAACTACGATAATTGACATCCGGGCAAGAATAGACACAACTGCGATAACTGACATCCGGGCAAGAATAGACACAACTACGATAACTGACATCCGGGCAAGAATAGACAACTACGATAACTGACATCCGGGCAAGAATAGACACAACTACGATAAGTGACATCTGGGCAAGAATAGACACAACTACGATAATTGACATCCGGGCATGAATAGACACAACTACGATAATTGACATCTGGGCAAGAATAGACACAACAACGATAATCGACATCCAGGCAAGAATAGACACAACTACAATAACTGACATCCGGGCAAGAATAGACACAACTACGATAACTGACATCCGGGCAAGAACAGACACAACTACGATAACTGACATCCGGGGAAGAATAGACACAACTACAATAACCGACATCCGGGCAAGAATAGACACAACTACAATAACTGACATCCGGGCAAGAATAGACACAACTACGATAACTGACATCCGGGCAAGCTTAGACACAACTGCGATAACTGACATCCGGGCAAGAATAGACACAACTACGATAATTGACATCCGAGCAAGATTAGACACACAACTGCGATAACTGACGTCCCGGCAAGAATAGACACAACTACGATAATTGATATCCGGGCAAGAACAGACACAACTACGATAACTGACATCCGGGCAAGAATAGACACAACTACGATAATTGACATCTGGGCAAGAATAGACACAACAACGATAATCGACATCCGGGCAAGAATAGACACAACTACAATAACTGACATCCGGGCAAGAATAGACACAACTACGATAACTGACATCCGGGCAAGAATAGACACAACTACGATAAATGACATCCGGGCAAGATTAGACACACAAGTGCGATAATTGACGTCCCGGCAAGAATAGACACAACTACGATAATTGACATCCGGGCAAGAATAGACACAACTACGATAACTGACATCCGGGCAAGAATAGACACAACTACGATAATTGACATCTGGGCAAGAATAGACACAACAACGATAATCGACATCCGGGCAAAAATAGACACAACTGCGATAACTGACGTCCCGGCAAGAATAGACACAACTACGATAATTGACATCCGGGGAAGAATAGACACAACTACGATAACTGACATCCGGGCAAGAATAGACACAACTACGATAAATGACATCCGGGCAAGATTCGACACACAACTGCGATAATTGACGTCCCGGCAAGAATAGACACAACTACGATAATTGACATCCGGGCAAGAATAGACACAACTACGATAACTGACATCCGGCCAAGAATAGACACAACTACGATAATTGACATCCGGGTAAGAATAGACACAACTACGATAACTGACATCCGGGCAAGAATAGACACAACTACGATAAATGACATCCGGGCAAGATTAGACACAACTGCGATAACTGACGTCCCGGCAAGAATAGACACAACTACGATAATTGACATCCGGGCAAGAATAGACACAACTACGATAACTGACATCCGGGCAAGAATAGACACAACTACGATAAATGACATCCGGGCAAGATTAGACACACAACTGCGATAATTGACGTCCCGGCAAGAATAGACACAACTACGATAATTGACATCCGGGCAAGAATAGACACAACTACGATAACTGACATCCGGGCAAGAATAGACACAACTACGATAATTGACATCCGGGCAAGAATAGACACAACTACGATAACTGACATCCGGGCAAGAATAGACACAACTACGATAATTGACATCTAGGCAAGAAGAGACACAACAACGATAATCGACATCCGGGCAAGAACAGACACAACTGCGATAACTGACATCCGGGCAAGAATAGACACAACTACGATAATTGACATCCGAGCAAGATTAGACACACAACTGCGATAACTGACATCCGGGCAAGAATAGACACAACTACGATAATTGACATCCGGGCAAGAATAGACACAACTACGATAACTGACACCCGGGCAAGAATAGACACAACTACGATAATTGACATCTGGGCAAGAATAGACACAACAACGATAATCGACATCCGGGCAAGAATAGACACAACTACGATAACTGACATCCGGGCAAGAATAGACACAACTACGATAACTGACATCCGGGTAAGAATAGACACAACTACGATAAATGACATCCGAGCAAGATTAGACACACAACTGCGATAATTGACGTCCCGGCAAGAATAGACACAACTACGATAATTGACATCCGGGAAAGAATAGACACAACTACGCTAATTGACATCCGGGCAAGAACAGATGCAATTACGTGATGCGTAGTCGAGAGCAGACGCCACCAAATGACGGCGAACTAAATTTCGACTGAAATGTCGACGAATTAAAGTTACAGTACGCACGCCATTTCGCCCGAAGCTCTATTTCCATAGTTAATGCAATATTTTTTTTGGTTTCATTTTTCAAATACTGCCGGGTGCATTGAATGTTTAATGGAATTCGCCTAATGCAAATACGCCCTTAAAACAAACACAATTTTTAACTACATGGGAAAAAAGTATTGCGTAAAGTTATCATTATTTTTTCGCTGTTCTCCCGTTGCCAACGGAAAAATAATGATGAAGGTGTAATGGGGTTCTGCAGTTTATGCAAATAAACTCTCGCTCGCGCTGAAACTCGCGCAAAAATATACAAGCATTCAAGTATGTATGAATGGACTAATCGCTTAACTAAAAGATTCAGGTAGTTTGCGCGTGAAAAACATTAACACTTACTCAAAGATATATCCATATATACTTACATATACGATGTTTCCAGATCTATACCAAGCTCCATAGTAATTGCAACCCACTACAGTCAACTAACTATGTTCCTATCGTTTCACCTCTCCTGGGAATCTAGTAGAGGTTCTTTGACTTGTGATACAAGTATCATTACCTACATTACTTAATAATAATAATATATCACGTAGAGTATATAAGCTCCTGTGCATATATATGTGTGTACGTGTGCGCTCTTAGAAAATCACAGTAGATGCACGTGACTTCAGTATATAAGTGAATACCATAGGAAAATAATCGGCAGAAGTTCAGTACCAAGCGCTTGGCACTGTACTATTGCCTGTCATTTTCCTGTGGTATCTGTTTATATATATACATACGCACACACACACACACACACACATATATATATATATATATATATATATATATATATATATATATATATATATATATATATATATATATATATATATATATATATATATATATATATATATATATATATATATGTATATATATATATATATATATATATATATATATATATATATATATATATATATATATATATATATATATATATATCTACAGTATATACCATAGGAATTTTCCCCTTCTCAACAAGTCTTTGGGGATGACATTGCTAAGTCCAAGCCATTTTCTTGGCAACAGCATATGCTGGTAACCCCTCTAGGAAAGAGTGGAATGGTGGAAGGTAAGCTAGGATCAATTTCCGGCCCTAGCAAAAAGGATGTGAGCGTTACACCACTAAACTACCTCACCAACTTTGACAGACTGTGCCTTCAAAAGGTGGGCGATGGGGTCGTCACTTGCCTAATTCATATACGTTCAAGTAAAAAAGAAATAAAATAAAACAAGTTTAGTCACTACCCAAAAAGAGAAGGTACTGTACTGATGGACACCCCTCCGGAGTGAAGACAACCCACTCTTATTAACAGAAGTAAAGTAGCATATTCTGGAATAAAAAGGAAGGCAGAGAATTCTAAGACAGAACGACCTCCTTAACAAGTACGGCTACTACCTTGCATCTCAGTACGAATCTCTGCTTATAATCGTCACTAACATCTTAAAAAGCTAACCTTACATCTTCTCACTTGAATTTCAAAGTAAATTCTAAAACTACTTTAAAATTATCGGAATTTTTAGACACCAATTCAGCCAATTCTTAACAAATATTCGAGCCCTTCCATGTTTATTTATCGCAATGTCCTTAATTTTCAGTCGCTTGTCCTTGAACCTTCGCTAATTTCTTTTTCATTCTTTACGTAAATGTTGCCTTCGTAATATGAATTAATACCTAACTCACACCTGGTGGTCACATCCAGCGGAGATGGTGGGCACCTCGGCTAAATGATCTGTTGAAACATTTAAGCTGTTTTACTGCAGTTAGCACGTTCTGGGCCTCTGGTAACGTTTAGTTTACCTACTGTTAACAGCAGCCTTTCCTGATCTTTACTCATTACGAAACACTATCAAACTACAGTAGTTTTTGTCATGTTCTGACCCGTGCTTTTATTTTAAACTTGACCCGTCTCTCTACTCTCGATGAGGACTTCCTTTTGCAAAAAACTTTCTTTTAATCTTTTTTTCTTTTTAGC
The DNA here is from genome assembly GCF_040412425.1 of Macrobrachium rosenbergii. Lineage (NCBI taxonomy): Eukaryota > Metazoa > Arthropoda > Malacostraca > Decapoda > Palaemonidae > Macrobrachium > Macrobrachium rosenbergii. The sequence goes on from NC_089750.1 coordinate 62,192,594, forward strand.
CTCGCTCGAGTAACCGAAAAACTCGACGAACGGGTCATTTCGGACCAAGTTTCCTCGTCACGAAAATATTCATACTTTCAGAAACTAGAAATCTAATCCGTCACACGTCTTAAGTTAAAATACTTCAGGAACTGAAATGTCGAAAAGCTCAAGTAAGAAGTCGGTCACGTTTGACTTTAAAAAGCAACGGTATCTTTTCAGGGCTCTAAAGGAAAATTATTACTTCTCTCTCTCTCTCTCTCTCTCTCTCTTCCATCAAAAGGACGTCTCTAAAGAGTAGCTGCCAGAAGCAGGAACAGGAATTTAACTTCTTTACGCATAATATAATTTTATTTTATAATAGTAATGGCCAATAGGACTAGCTGCCTCGTGGGATCGAAGAGGCCAATAAAAAATTAGACAAACAGTAAAATACAGCAAAATAAAATAAAAGGGACGATGGAAGTAAGGGAAAAGTTCGGATTAATTGCCTTAATGAAAGCTATAGGTCACCCCACACCATTTTAAAATGCGGAATATTATAAGAATAAGGGTAATAATGCAAACAGAGAGAGAATTTCGAAGCTTGAAGCATAAGCAAGTAAAAATCCTCAATGCTGAACTCACTTCCTGTCTCAGCTGAGGCTCCTAACATCCACTAGTGCCCGTGTTTCATTGTCTGTTACAATTCAATACACAAGCATTTGAACTCCTACAATACATACTAGATTACTCTCTCTCTCTCTCTCTCTCTCTCTCTCTCTCTCTCTCTCTCTGACTGGTAGGTTATCGTTTGTTGAAATATGCTTTCTGCTTTGCTGTTTTTTTTATTTTGTTAAGCCTGTGCCAAGTTCAACATTGTATTCATCAGTGATTCATATATAGTCTTATAACCAAGCACGTTCTCTGTTTAAGCGAAAGTAGATCACAATCCTGAAAGGGTAAATTGAAACATATACAGAATCTAGTGGGAAAGAATGGGATTTGAATAGCCCCTCTAACTTCAAACTGGAATTGAACTTGCTAAAAAAAATGAATATCTGAGACCGTTGTCTGCTTCGAAAATTGTCCTGCAATACTTTATGATTAGGGACTGATGACGTTAAAAATCCAGTAATGATGGTGAGTCAAAGTACCTAAAGAAAAAAAAGGTAAAAAACTGAGTCCTTGACAAATCTGCAAAACAGCCAAATGAAAAGTGTTTTTTCCGATGTCGAGAAGTTGACTAATTGCCATCTCCCCCATATTTACCGTCATCCTTACACACGAACGAAAAAAAAGTATTTAAAAAAAAAGTAAAAATATATACAGCCTGGTCAGAGAGAGAGAGAGAGAGAGAGAGAGAGAGAGAGAGAGAGAGAGAGAGAGAGAGAGACTTTCTAATTAAAAAGTAATTTACTCTCTTTAAAACTGAGAGAGAGAGAGAGAGAGAGAGAGAGAGAGAGAGAGAGAGAGAGAGAGAGAGAGAGAGAGAGAGAGCCCCTTCTTAAACAATAACTTTATCTCTTTCTCACATACTCTCTTTAAATTTTGTTTATGACATGACAGAAACAAACCACACCAAAAACTATATTTAAATAAAAAAAAAATTTGACTGATTTATATGATTCTGATTGCTAGTGTGTGTGTGTCCAGGCTTCATTGCGTGCACTCTTTGCTAACTGTTACCAGGTAGGGTCAAATAATGAGATGGTTTGAAAACCTATGGTATAAAGATATAAAATACACAACAAAAGTAATCCACAGCCACAAACTAGAATTCCTTGTATAGACAAGATGATTATTATTATTATTCAGTAGATGAACCCTATTCATGCGGAACAAGCCCACCTAAGGGGCCACTGACTTGAAATTCAAGCTTCCAAAGAATATGGTGTTCATTAGGAAGAAGTAAGAGGAAGTAAAGAGAAATACAGAAAGAAGAGATCCCACTTATTAAAAAAGAGAAATTAATTAATATACAGATAAAGAGATAAAAATATATTAAAATGCAAGAAGAATAGAATTAGGGTAGTAATGCATTTTCGCTTGAACTTCTGAAGTTCCAACTGCTCGACATCCTCTGGAAGGCTGTTCCACAGTCCAACAGTGTGAGGAATAAAGGACCTCTGGAACTGAGAAGTTCGACAGCGAGGCACACTTACTGCATATTGGTGCTGCTGTTCAGCGAACCTGGTTGTTCTCGGCAGATAAAGGGGATCAGGGATCAATTGTGAATGTGAAAGATCTCTGTTGAAATACAACTTATGAAAACTTGTTGATTCTGTTTAAGCGAAAGCAGATCACACTCAGGAAAGTGTAAACTGAAACGTAAATAGAACCTAATGAAAAATATCTGTTTAAGCGAAAGCAGATCACATTCAGGAAAGTGTAAACTGAAACGTAAATAGAACCTAATGAAAAATATCTGTTTAAGCGAAAGCAGATCACATTCAGGAAAATGTAAACTGAAACGTAAATAGAACCTAATGAAAAATATGGGATTTGAAAAGATCCTTTAATTTCAAATTATAATTAAACTTGCTAAAAAATGAATATCTGAGAGCGTTCTCTGCTGCCAAGACTGTCCTGCAATATATATGGGGGACTGATGACGTTAACAATCCAGTATTCATGATGAGTCAAAGTACTTCAAAAATAAAATGTAAAAATCGCTCCCTTCACGAATGTGCAAAATTGCGATTTTTTTTTTTTTTTGGTGTCTGAGAACTTGACTGACTGCCATCTCTCCCTTTCTTACTTTCACTCTTGCACGCGATCGAAAAAGTATATACTAAAAAATAAATTCAGAAAAATATATGTATCCTGGCTCGTTTCTGATATCTACGGGCCGTCGGACACGATATATATATATATATATATATATATATATATATATATATATATATATATATATATATATATATATATATATATATATATATATATATATATATATATGTATATATATATATATATATATATATATATATATATATATATATATATATATATATATATATATATATATATATATGTATATATATATATATATATATATATATATATATATATATATATATATATATATATATATATATATATATATCGTTTCTGATATCTACGGGCCGTCGGACACTATATATATATATATATATATATATATATATATATATATATATATATATATATATATATATATATATATATATATACACACACACACATATATATTATATATACATATATATATTATATATAAACATATATATTATAAAGTAACTCTCTCTCTCTCTCTCTCTCTCTCTTTAGATTTTTTATGAAAAGTTGTGACGGCAAGAAACCACATCGAAAATTATCCATGATTCTGATTCTATTTGTGTGTGTGTGTGTGTGTGTGTGTGTGTGTGTGTGTGTGTGTGTGTGTGTTCTGGGTTCATTGCGAACAGTCTTTATTAACTATCACCAGTTAGAGTCGAATAATGAGACGATTGGAAAACATATGGCATTAAGATATTTAATACAAACATGTCTTATAGCGTAAGGCTTGCGAATACAATAAAAATAATCCATATAGTCAAACTAGAATTCCTTGTACAGACCCAAAAGAAAAATCTTATATAAAGATACGACAGAGGTCTGACAAAGTTAGCTAATGCCTGAATGCTAAGATTTACCATTAGAGATGATAGTTAAGAGCTTTAAAATATTGTAGGTTGTTTTATATGTTAATGATGAAATCCCACTTCATAAAGGATAAAGGAAATGAATATAAAAGTACAAAAATGTTAAGCCACCCTTTCGCTGTCTTAAAGATCTTAGCTCTGGACCAGCTTCAATTTCCGACACATAATCGGATGACTTTCCTTCTTCATAATAAGCCAAGTCACTTGATTTGTTTACATAGTTTTAAATCTTGTTTTGATGTCAGGTTTACAGATGGCTCCATTATGGTTTTTTTTTATAGCAGATGGCACACAACTGGGAGCAAAGCCAAAAATATGAACAAAAAGGTGATAAGAGTGGGTTCAAACGATAGATATAAATTTCTTAAGTTAGCATGAATGAAAACAAAATAGCAATGTCTCCTAAGCTTACGCTCAGCAGCTGACTAGGGATAACCTAACTTTTCATACTCTTCAGTCTCTTCCGTGTACACATCATATATATATATATATATATATATATATATATATATATATATATATATATATATATATATATATATAGATAGATAGATAGATAGATAGATATATAAAACTATTAGCACCTGCATACGAATGTGCACACAAATTTGTATTGAATCAATGCATTAACAAAGTTAAGTTATTTATGCAATTATGTGTCCTGATAGAAAACTGTGTGAACACAAAAAAAACAAAAAACAAAATCCTTATGACTTTTGTCTTTCCACTCAGCTTTAAACTACCACCTAAAGAAGATGATTTTAGAGTGAATAAACCCTTACAAGATTCTTTTCTTAAGACTACGATAACAGACAGAAGGGTGCAATTCATCCCTTACAAATATTAAACAAAATTCTAAGGCACAATACTTCACCCACGCAGAATTGGGACCCCGTCTGAATGGACTGTGGTCGGGAAAATAAAATAGAGATTGGTGGGATTAACTGAGGGTGAGAGCTGAAAAGGTTCTACGAGAGCTACCAACGATGTTTTGCTTACCTTTGCACCTGTTACAACCACGATTATATTAATATTACTGATAATATTAATTATTAGCCATCCTAGTATGTGATGTCCCTTAGAGCAGGCCGTTAAACCCACAACAACAGAGTTACTACTTCTGACAAATATAAAAGCTACTAAACGATTATCTCTCTCTTTTATATCTTGGAAAATAACTGCGTATTGCATTCGCAACTTAATTATACAGCGTTCGATCGCCTGTCTGTAATAGATCGTTTCCCGCAACTCCAGAGCGCCTACTGCCCTAAGCGATGCATTACTTGGTTACTGACCGACGGCTATAGGGTGCAGCTTAGTGGGAGTTAGAAGAGAGAGAGCGAGAGAGAATTAGATACCTGGTTGTTGGTAGACGGCTGTTGGAGTGTAAGTTAAGTATATCTTAGTTTAACCAGACCACTGAGCTGATTAACAGCTCTCCTAGAGAGGGCTGGCCCGAAGGATTAGATTTATTTTACGTGGCTAAGAACCAACTGGTTACCTAGCAACGGGTCCTACAGCTTATTGTGGAATCCGAACCACATTATGACGAGAAATGAATTTCTGTCACCAGAAATAAATTCTTCTACTTCTTCACTGGCCCGGCGTCAGTGACCCTGGCAGTTGTGACGCCAGATAACCCACAATTAATCAATCTTCATTGGCCGGTCGGAAGGCTGGCGGGAGTGGGGAGAAAGAGGGCGTGATAAGAGCAAGGGAAGGAAACAGAATGGAAAAAGTGAGCACCTCGGCGAGGTAATCCTTACCCGATCCATGAGATGTTCTCTTTCCCTTTTCTAAAACCAAACGGCAGGATACAGCAAGCTATTTTAATAACCCGACGATCACGGAACAAGTCAACTGAACGTTCACACATCTAAAACGGGCCTAATCTCCTCCATACATCTATAATCTAAAAAGAATTCACTGATTTGCATCATAACCTGGCGTCGCAACAGTCTAAAATAATACCTACTACGAGCTCAAACTCTGAGTTAGGAAAAAAAAAAGAAGTCATAAAGTTGCTTTATAAATAGAAAGCTTGCTTGTTGGGCACGTTCTTCTTCTCTCCATTTCCTCCAAGATAAATTATTAGGTGGCAATATCGCACCTGCGTGAGCTTTTACAACGTGACTGATCATTTGGTTTGACTGTCTTTTGATGTTTCGGGGGGATATGATGCTTGCTTTATTACCTCCGCCAAAAAAATAACTGGAGAATATGTCTTCATCAACAACTGTTTGTTGCTGATTTGTATTCGTCTGTTCAGCTGCCAGTGTGTGTACATCACACTACAAAGATTTATTGTTTTAAACCCAGTAATAATTTTAGAGATTAGACTAAATGCTAAAGAATACTCACATTTTCAAATTTATTCATGTCTTGGAACGTATTCATGTTTTTTTTATTTTATTCTAGCTTAAAGCAAATTAATCTTTACATTCCATTAGCAACCTTCAAGGCTCAAAATCAGTCAACATAAAAAGTAAATAATCCTTTTGCGTCATTACTCCACGCAATATAATATAACAAATAAATATAAAAATGAAAGATCAGAAAATAGCAAACGTAAAATTCTCCACCGGAAACGGCTCGCGAGATCTCTGCCAAGAGACATTTGTTTCAAGCGCCGATTCAGTGGTTCTTCTTTAGAGACAAGAGATAATAATAGAATAAGATTAAGAGATTACAGATTTAAACAAACAATTTTAAACCAGTGTTAATGGCAGAATGAAACGAAGCACATAGACTCGAGCGAGAGGTTTTTATAAAATACAAGAGAAAATAATTACGGAATAAAAACCAGATGATGCTACAATAAAACAGATGATTACAGAAATAGGAATTTGTGCAAGTCTGAGAGTCAGCAATTTCAAAACAATAAAACCGATATAAATCACACGGAGAGAGAGAGAGAGAGAGAGAGAGAGAGAGAGAGAGAGAGAGAGAGAGAGAGAGAGAGAGAGAGATAAGCAACAAACATTGCAACACAAATGGTCATCGACGAGAGAGAGAGAGAGAGAGAGAGAGAGAGAGAGAGAGAGAGAGAGAGAGAGAGAGATAAGCAACAAACATTACAACACCAATGGTCATCGACGAGAGAGAGAGAGAGAGAGAGAGAGAGAGAGATAAGCAACAAACATTGCAACACCAATGGTCATCGACGAGAGAGAGAGAGAGAGAGAGAGAGAGAGAGAGAGAGAGAGAGAGAGAAAACAATACAAAACCAACGGTCATCGACAGTAGAGAGAAAGAGAGGGAGATAAGCATCAAGCTTTACAATACAAACGGTTATCGACGACAACGGGGAGAGAGAGAGAGAGAGGGAAAGTAACAAACACTACAAAACGAACGGTCATCAACAAAGAGAGAGAGAGAGAGAGAGAGAGAGAGAGAGAGAGAGAGAGAGAGAGAGAGAGAAACTTTACAATACAAATGGTCAAGGACGACAACGAAGAGAGAGAGAGAGAGAGAGAAAGTAACAAACACTATAAAACCAACGGTCATCGACAGTAGAGAGAGAGAGAGAGAGAGAGAGAGAGAGAGAGAGAGAGAGAGAGAGAGAGAGAGAGAGAGAGAGGCAGTCCCAAGGTGATACTCTATATGCAAATCAAATCGCATTTTCCTTTAGCCGTTGAATACATACAACACCATGACTGTAAGCGAGCAATTCGGAAACCCGACAACATCATGAAACACTCGCATACACCGAGAAAACAATTAATCTGGGAATGTTCTGTACAGATAGGGAATGTCTTTATGTAATGAAAGAAGTTATGCACATACATACATATATATTATATATATACACACACACACACACATATATATATATATATATATATATATATATATATATATATATATATATATATAGTATATACAGTATATATATATATATATATATATATATATATATATATATATATATATATATATATATATATATATATATATATATATATATATATATATATATATATATATATATATATATATATATATATATATATATGTCCGTCGCTTGCTGGCTTGCTACACCATCTCACCAACTGGAGAACAGTTTCCAGCCGACAGGGGAAACTTTGGGTCCGCTTCCTAAAATAACTATCATGGGTCCTTTGACCTACGGTAACTGCTGGTTAGTGGACCACGGTAAATCGTTGCCTCGGTCGAGAAGGACATGGTGGTTGACCTTATCTCAAAAGACATATACATATATATATATATATATATATATATATATATATATATATATATATATATATATATATATATATATATATAATATATATATATATATATATATATATATATATATATATATATATATATATATATATATATATATATATATATATATATATATAATGAAATTTTGTCACTTACATACGCGGGACTTTATGCAACCGCCTTAATCAATGACTCGCAACTCAATAGCGAAAATAATTTCCAACGTTTGTCCCTTTAAATCACCTGAGACTACACAGGTAAACAATCATTAGCATCGCCATCAACCTAAGGAGATACGCAAATCTCTGAAGACGTTGTCTTAGGAGAACGTTATACGGGATCCTTTAGTATTTTCCTCAAAAAGACTCTAGTAGCAATATATCATTCTTAAATCGGTGGTAGAAGTGAAATTGAAATCGGGTATGTTCCCACTCTTGTGACAACGAGGAATAAGGATGCGTGTTTTCAATTCGACAGAAGATTTTGGCAATTTTGCGCTAATTTTACCGGAAAGTTGATAAGATATGCCAGAAATCACATAAGTATGACACCGTCTTTATCATAGCTCACCGCAGAGAGTGACGTGTAAGAATGAACTCGTCACTTGATAATTTTATTTTCTATAAAGAATTTTTTTTTCAAAATTTTAAATGTTTTATAAAAAAAAGTTTTATTTATAAATGTATATTTCTGAATGCATAATCTCTACAATAAATTTACGAAGTTAATAATCTCATCTTGAGGCTTACGTATTATGAAATACGACTATTTTTAAATGAGGTAGTACAGAATATAGAATATATCTTAAAGTCTCGTTTTATGAATGCCTCAATCTTTATCTTGCGCGCTGCTCATTCACGAATGCCTATAAATGTCTTTTTACAGTGAAATGAAAAAGAAAAAAGGCGAATTTATAAATGCTTAGATAGTTAATACATTACAATACATTAAAAACAATGATAATTAAACTTTCGACATCAAACACAGACAAATTGAATGAAATTTTCGTTTTTACCAATTCCGTCGGGGTTTCTTTCAGGTGCTTTATGGGTTAATGGTAATTTTTCGCCTTAGCGCTCCAGGTTTTCTTCCAAGCGAACTAAAACAAGAAAATAAACTAATCTTGCAGTTTACAATATCAAAACTGTATTTCCATACAAAAGGGTCACAAACAGCGCTAGAAATACTTGGGTGTTTATTTAAAGACTGACAATGAACTGTGAAGATGAAGATTATGCAATATGCAGATTCAACGTTCTTTTGATGACTGAAACTTTGCATATTTCAAAGTCAGAAGCTCTCAAGATATTTATGTTTACCTTATATTCTTTGTTGATCTGGCATTGTTCAAGTGCTATTTTATTAGTATTATCCGCATTTCCTGACTTTCTTAATTTTGCCCAGATATTATATATATAATTTATATGTATGTATATATATATATATATATATATATATATATATATATATATATATATATATATATATATATATATATACTGTATATGTATATATATACAAACACACACACATATGTGTGTGTGTGCGTGAGGGTATAACTCAGTTACGTATCGATGAGCATGAAAAATTAAAAGCGCACATGAAGCCATACATCTGTGACTGAAGAACTCTCAAGGCAATTCTATTCGCACTATCGCTACTGTTCTTCAACATCACTTTCTCAATTACATTTCTTCAGCGAAATCAGACGCCGAGGAAACAACTTCCAAGTCCTCGCCAGCAACAGCAGCCGACGCAACAACAGCAACAGTTGCAACCAGCAATGATTCTGATCAACACTCTATATTTGGTTGGTCTCACAATTCTCCTCGTAATTAAGAACACGGAAAAATGAACGGGTTGTTTCGGCGAGAACGGACAAGTCATCAGCACTAGAACAAAAAAACTGGAGGAGAGAGAGAGAGAGAGAGAGAGAGAGAGAGAGAGAGAGAGAGAGAGAGAGAGAGAGAGAGAGAACACCACACCTACTCCCATATATATATATATATATATATATATATATATATATATATATATATATATATATATATATGCATAAATACAGAGAGAGAGAGAGAGAGAGAGAGAGAGAGAGAGAGAGAGAGAGAGAGAGAGAGAGAGAGAGAGAGAAAAACACACACACTGACACCCATATACATATATATATATATATATATATATATATATATATATATATATATATATATATATATATATATATATATATATATATATATATATATATATATATAATATGCATAAATACAGAGAGAGAGAGAGAGAGAGAGAGAGAGAGAGAGAGAGAGATCTATCTCTCCAATTCTAATCAGCTCTTCCTTGGCCAGAAGCCACTCCCTCCCCTCTCCCCCTCCCCTATCCAGCCCAAATCCCCTACGCCCACAGTAGCCTCTTCGACGCAGATTGAGAAATCTCAAGGATAAATAGACAAAGAAACAATTAGACTCGGTGATGGTACAATCCTATTAACATCTGATTGTGAGATTCTCTAATATGTTGAAAATAAAGCCAAAAAATATCTTTCTGTCCTCCGGAAAAATTCAAAGAAATGAGGTTTAGGAAACTGGCCACTAGGATACGGTATTTGAAAAAGTCATGTTTCGGTTTATGCAGATCCGAAGTTTAAACAACAAATATTAGGTTTTCGGAATGAGTTCTTAGGCTTTTACAAGGTTGATGAAACCACTAGAAATTCATACTTCTTGGATTTCTATCTATCTATCTATCTATCTATCTATCTATCTATCTATCTATCTATCTATATATATATATATATATATATATATATATATATGTATATATGTATATATATGTATATATATATATAATATGTGTTTGTGTGTAGTATGTATGTATGTATATATACATGTATATATATATATACATACATACTGTATATACTGTATATATACTTATATACTGCATAATATATATACTCTACTATTTGGGAACCTAGCCTCATGCTCATAACAAATTATCGCCGGTGAAGACTGCTTAAGTTCAAAGGAAATGAAAAAAAGAAGGGGGGGGGATAAAAGGTCCCCCATATCCTCTATCCATCTATTCAACTTCTGATGGGTTTCATCCCAGTACCTATGTAGCAGCCTATTCAAAAAAATGATGGAGGCTCTCTTCACAGGAAGATAATAACGGATATGAGGTCAGGAAATGTTATGGAAAAAGGAGAAGACGGGACAGAAATGAGTGGGAAGGGGAATAGAAAGGTAGGGGATGAGTGGAAGGAAGGGGAGAATGTCATCGGTACGAGAAACAGGACAGAACATATTGGGCATTTTTTTTTCTTTGTCGACCAAAGTTCGAAAGATATAACCTGCGTTTTCTACTGTCGAAAAATAATGATTATAATAATTTCTCCTTTGACACATTCCCCTGAAATATTTTGCAACAGGACTGGTAATGTATTCTTGTAACATGAATGAGCAAATGTTATTAAATAACTAAATTAAGCAATTACAGTTTATTACTTCACTCTTCATAAATCCGACTAAGTCACTATCAACTTCGGAAGGTATTATGTGCTCCTTTTATCATGAAGCAATGGTGTTGTTGCTGATGCAGATTAGGCTGGCTTTAAGTCAACACGGGCTCTTGGTCCTACAGCTGCCCCTAGAAGTGGTGACCTTGTGACCAGGGTAGAAGTCGATAGGTGCGGATACAGTTATAATTATAATGGTCAGATTTCTGACGCTGGCTCAATTACAAGTTGTAGATTTGGAGGTTGTTTTATTATTATTATTATTATCATCCACAGTGGTGTAGATGTAAATATATATTATAAATATATATACAAACGAGAGCACGTTCTCGAAAGCTCTCGTTTGTATATATATTTCTAATATATATTTACATCTACACCACTGTGGATTTCTTCACCATTTTAGTGACTCATGCAATTATGAAATTATTATTATTATTATTATTATAACGGCCTCGTTTAGATTTTGGGCTGGTAAATTTTGTACATCTCTATATCAAACCTCTAACCTATGAATTATTATTATTATTATTATTATTATTATTATTATTATTATTATTATTATTATTATTATTATTATTATTATGGCCTGGTTTCGTCTTTGGGGCTGGTAAATTTTCTACATCTCTGTATCAAACCTCTAACCTATGAATTATTATTATTATGGCCTGGTTTCGTCTTTGGGGCTGGTAAATTCTGTACATCTCTATATCAAACCTCTAACCTATTCTAACAGCGGGCAGGAGCATTTAGTTGTGCTCAACGTAGGGATTATGTTCGTGGATAAGAAAGGTCTTCATGAATGACAGGCGCAAGTCATTTGAGGTCTTGTGCAGTATATGAGTATCATTTTGTATTTCCTCCTTGGTAGATCTTAACTGAATGAACACGGTGCCTCCTGGAGGTGACAGAGGACGTGCTTGCTCAGTTTGGCAATGCTTCTCAACACGCAGGGAGATGGGGGTGAAGTGGTGGGCAATTTCCCCCCATAAAGGGCATCAGTGGTAGACGAAATGGTGTTTTTAGGATCCTTTTCACTGGGGACTGGATTGTATCCCATTATTAACCTAATTCACTAGGGACTGGATTGTATTCCATGATTAAAGTTCAGGTTCTACTGGTCTACACGAAATAATAAGCTCCATTTTGGTATGACCTACGGCTGGTTTGACATTTCTTCTAATTGTAATTCTCGTGACACGCTCCTCTTGCTTGTGGTATGGAAGGATGACTGCATCGTGAAAGTTTTATCTTTTTAGGAGAGGTGTCTTGGTTGGAGGCAAGGCTTGTGTGTTGTGCCATTTATCTATGCTTTCTGCAATCGCTGATCATAACAGTTATCAGTTTATCGATAACTGAGATTTGAGAGACCCTGTCCAGTTTTAGGTGAATATCTACCCATTAGTTCAGTGGGGAAAGGAACTTCATGTATACGCTGTCCTGGTATCTGTTGCCTTCACATACGCCTTCATTTTCATATTAAGTAGAAACGAAGGCAATATACTTACATACGGAGGAAGGAAAGCTTGCCATGCATATTCCTATTCTACAAATATGCGAGTATCTCAATTTGACTCTTTTTATCACTTGAAATCCATGCCCTTTTCTCAACTGAAATTTAGTCCTACTACAAATTCATCCCCTTTACTACTTTGAAATTATAGTTCTATTATTCACTTACAGTATTAAGAAAAACCTCCTTCTTTACGGGTTATTGATGACAGAGAAAAATCAATATCTTTTCAGGTTATCCCAGGTTAAAAACGATCCTACATCATCCCAAGGCTATAAAATACAGAGCGCCAACCTCTGTCCTTTCCAGTGGACGACAGAGAATAAAAACCACACATCTTTCCTGAGTTATGACAGGATGAGAACAAACCAATATGTCTCCCGGGTTGTGACAGAGTGGGAATAGGCCAAAGCCAAATAAGTGAAACATGAGCTAACCCAATTCTTCCTCTCCTGGATGTTTAAGTGGAGATATTCCAGATCCAATTCCAACCAGGGAATTCAATAGGGGAAGCGGTAGAATCCTAATGAGCTTTTCGGAACCTTTCTGTTCCTTTTTCATATCTATGGGGATTGCTTTTTTCGAATGTATTTATTGGAAGACATGCATGCATGCTCTCTCTCTCTCTCTCTCTCTCTCTCTCTCTCTCTCTCTCTCTCTCTCTCTCTCTCTCTCTCTCGCTCTCTCTGAAAACGGTAACCTAGGCAATTTTTCAATCGGATTCACATCTCTTAAATCTGTAATCAGAAATTCTGGAGGATTGCTAATTAGTAATCCTCAGTTTGGAAGGATATGTGCAGTGTAGAAGTTAAATTTTGTAGAAGTGTCTTGGCCGGAGGCAGGACATGTCTATTGTACCGGTTACCTCAGGATTTTCGAATAGCTGATCAATAATAACCACTAAATCATCGTTAACTGAGAACATTCTGCCAATTGGATCATTGGGAAAAGGGACTTCGTGTATAAGTATTGGAGACATGAGGCCCCCCATTTTTAAATTTAGTAAAAACTAAGGTAAAATACTTACACATGGAGAAAGGGAAGCTTGCCATTGATATTCCTATTTCATAATTTTCTAAGTTTTCCCAATCTGATAAGTTTCATTGACTGAAATTTATCCCCTCTTTTTATATTGCAATTTAGTTCTAATATAAATTCTTATCCCTTTCCAATTTGAAATATAGTTCTTCTATTCTTCACTTAGAGTATTAAGAAAAAATTACCGCTTGACGGGTTACTGATGATAGAGGAAAACCCATACCTTTCCAGGTTATCCCAGCCTGAAAACAACCTTATATCATTCCAAGGCAATAAAACACAGAGCACCAACCTGTGTCATTCCTAGGGTATGACAGGCGAATAAAATCGCACATCTCTCCTGAGCTATGACAGGATGAGAACATGTCAATAAGTCTCCCAATTGTGACAGAGTATGAATAGGCCAAAGCCAAATAAGTGAAACATGAGCTAACCCAATTCTTCCTCTCCTGGATGTTTAAGTGGAGATATTCCAGATCCAATTCCAACCCAGGGAATTCAATAGGGGAAGCGGTAGAATCCTAATGCGCTCCTCCGGACCTTTTTTGTATCTTCTTCACATCTATGGGGATTGATTTTTTCGCATGTAGTTTTGGAAGACATTCTCTCTCTCTCTCTCTCTCTCTCTCTCTCTCTCTCTCTCTCTCTCTCTCTCTCTCTCTCTCTCTCTCTCTCTCTCTGTACTATGAAGTATAGTAAACAAATATGGATTAGGAATTACAGAACGACGTAATGCTTACTGAAAACAGTGACATACGTTGAAAATCAATAGTTTCCCCAACGTCTTTTTTCATTCATGTGAACATACTGATGGAGACAATTATACAAAATGACAGTCGTATAAGTGTAAAGTACTTATGTATCTACAATAAACTCAAGAAAGCAGACAAATAAACAAAGGCGCACACATACGCAAACACACACACACATACACTATATATATATATATATATATATATATATATATATATATATATATATATATATATATACATATATATATATATATATATATATATATATATATATATATATATATATATATATATATATATATATTGTCACATCTCGTATATACATTATATATATATATATATATATATATATATATATATATATATATATATATATATATATATATATATATATATATACATATATAAAGACAGAGAGAGAGAGAGAGAGAGAGAGAGAGAGAGAGAGAGAGAGAGAGAGAGAGAGAGAGAGAGAGAGAGATCAATTCTCCCATACCTTGGAACTCGCTTCCACTGATCAGGAACAGATGAGAGGATTACACGACAAGTCAAACGAACGAGGGGGTTTTCATGCCAGGATGATGGCATTGTTATGCCAGGCATCATTTTAACAAAACCGATTACAATAACCGCGTGAAAGTAATTCTGATGTCTCAATGTAATTTCCACTCTCTTGTTGTGCCTTTCAATTCTTTTACCCGTTACGTAAACAATAAGTCTCTGGCTATTCAAAGACAGTATTCTGAACGTATTTTCGTTTCATAAAAGCAGAGAGAGAGAGAGAGAGAGAGAGAGAGAGAGCATTGGTTCCCGCAGATTAGTATCGCAAATCAATGGTAGTCGAAGCTGGAATGCAATAATTTTCTCTAATCTAAAATAAATCAAGGAGAGAGAGAGAGAGAGAGAGAGAGAGAGAGAGAGAGAGAGAGAGAGAGAGAGAGAGAGAGAGAGAGAGAGAGAGAGAGAGAGAGAGAGAGCCTATTGGTTCCTGTTGATTAACATCGCAAATGAATGGCAATCAACGTAGGAATGCAATAATTTTCTCTAATTTATACTAAATCAAGGAGAGAGAGAGAGAGAGAGAGAGAGAGAGAGAGTACTCAAAATGGACCTGGAAACCAAAATAAAAAATGAAGAAGAACGGTGAAGATAAACCAACACGTTCATACAATTCAATAGAATTGACAAAGCTATACACAAACAGATTTCATCCCAACCACCATCCCACAAAAAATAAATCAAATAAAACAAACAAAATACATTAGGACTTGCAAGATGCATCAGTCCCACATTAAGTCCCTCTGATCCTTTGATCACACCAATAATGCAACCTGCAAGCAGGAACCACTTGGAGTCCACCATCTATTTCGGGTTTGGTAAATATGTACAGATATGATTGGGAGACTTCTTCCCCAGCTAACACAACCACATGGGTTGACCATCCTGTCGGAAAGAGGAGGTCTGTCCATAGAAAAAGTTATCTATCCTCATCCAACATATGGATGAAAAGACTTTTATGTCTTCTCCTCTATAGAATGATGTAATGTGGGTATATATAAATATATATATATATATATATATATATATATATATATATATATATATATATATATATATATATATATATATATATATATATATATATATAACCAGATTACATCATTCTATTTTTAGTTCTTCGTTGGACTGGTCGGTACCGTTCTCGGCTAGCACTCTGCAGGGCCCGAGTTCGAATCTCCGGCCGGCCAGTGAAGAATTAGAGGAATTTATTTCTGATGACAGAAATTCATTTCTCGGTATAATGTGGTTCGGATTCCACAATAAGCTGTAGGTCCCGTTGCTAGGTAACCAATTGGTTCTTAGTCACGTAAAATAAGTCTAATCCTTCGGGCCAGCCATGGGAGAGCTGTTAATCAGCTCAGTGGTCTGGTTAAACTAAGGTATACTTAACTTTTTCTCTATAGAAGAGCAGACATAAAAATCTTCTTATCCATATGTCGAATGAGGAAGGATACCATTTTCTGAGACAGACATGTGATTCTATCAGCATGAAGTAGTGAAGCACGTAGGTCCTATTGTTTGTTAACATATTTGGAAATCTCTTCCTGTTTCTGTTCTCCCGGAATCTTAGCTCTTTCCATCTGACAGGAGACAGATTGCTAGTTTATATAAATTCTTTTTATTCTCCGACAAAGACAACAATTTACAGCCGACAGTTCCATCTTCCATCTCCTTAAAAAAATTTATATATATATATATATATATACACACACACACACACACACACATATATATATATATATATATATATATATATATATATATATATATATATATATATATAAATATAACTCTTAACTTACACTCGTTGCAAAGGAACCAGATGCTTTTTTTTGCAATAGCAAATAATGGAAAAGATGAGGTAAGGGAAAGTCATACAAGAGAAACTTTTTCTCCTCCTATGCTCGAAATATGGAGTGATCGAAGATGACCAACAGTGAAGGTTCAAAAAAAAAAAAAAAAAAAAAAAGTAACGCTTCACTCTTACCCTTCCTTGATTGGGAGTTTATAAACTCAAGCCGGTTCTAAGCCCAGACAAAAGACTTTGTTTGAGCTTTTGGGTAGAGCATACATTCCTTTGGGTGAGTCCACACTACACTAACATATGTCATAAACACATGTTGGAAACTTACTGCATATATCTCTTCTTTCTGTATTTCCATTTACTTCCTCTTGCTTCTTCCTAATGAATCATATTCTTTGGAAGCTTGAATGTAATAATACTAATAATAATAATAATAATAATAATAATAATAATAATAATAATAATAATAATAATAATAATAATGTGTCAGAAACAAATTGAAAACATGTAGACGATCGTAAGGGGAGAACGACTCTTTGGCAAATGCTGGGCAATCTTATGAAGCACTGGTTGAGACTATCAATAAGTTGGCAACTTGTATCCAACATGCTTGTGATGTGTATGCAACAAGTTGCAGACGTTTGTTTATGACATGTTTTACAGCAGTGTGGACGCACCCTCGCTCCAGAAAAGAAAATAGAAGACGACGAAGCTCCACCCGTTTGTTTTCCGACCAGTCTCAGAAAGTTAATTATGGGCTTGTTTGACTGCCGACAGCTTGAGTGATTGTTAGCAAACAAACCAATTGCCACTCAGAATGCAAGATAAACACGGCTTGATCGCGTTCAGTGCGCATGGAGAGGGACTGGCGAAATCAAGGGGGCTTTTAATGTGTTGTTAAGGAACCAATGTTTACGTTCACCCTGAATTATCTTAATAAATACGATGTGTTTTCGGTTCAAATGCGCTACGAAAGAACACAAATACACCAAATTGATAAATCAATATGAAAAATAATGGATGGAATTTAAACAGATAATAAAAACGTCTCAGAATAAAATAGCAGCCACGGTGGCAGTAATTTAATGTTGGCGTTCATCTGAACTCTTTACTATGAAGCAGCCATGTAAAATTATTCATTAAGTATATACGACGTTACAATGCCAAATATCCCTAAATAATCCCATTCATAATTATTGGATGCTAAAGACTACACTTGCACCCAAATATCTGGATCATCCTCACTCAAATAAAAAAAAAAATACAAAAGAGTGGACCTCGCACGCACACAGTAAACTGATCCAAGTTTTACCATTCAAGGAGAGTCAGCAAGACACTGTGAACATACTCACACTATGGTCTCATTTACTTAAGCTTTAACATTAAAACAGAATCACGTTCGTAAAGATCGATGCTGATTCTCGTACGCCTCTGACAATGTCAACATTACGAAAATGGGGTAAAAAGACTGATAAAGTGTTGCTGCAAGAATAAATTACATATCACTACATATGTAATATAAGACAAGAGTCTTCAGTATGATTAATGATCAGCCAAATGTTGAGAAACCCTGTAACAGCCCCACGAGCAATATTCTACGATTATCTTAGAAATCTTTTTTCGTTTTTGTATAATAATCTTCCTTTTCCTTTCTCCTCTTAGAAAAACAAACCATGCTTTCATCTAGCATTATTAAAAAGAAATTGGTAATATGACGACGTCTCTCCTTAAAGCAAAATAAGCAAAAGAAAAAAAAGAAAAACTTCCGTCATGAGAAAATGTCAACACTAATTAAATCTTATTTATAAAGGATCTGACTTGAATTTCATATCTAAAATTGGCGTGATATACACTCGTTTAAATCTTAATTTCAGTGCTAAGAATAATTTTATTTACCGCGTCCCCGTTGCTTGGACAGAGTGCAGAAGTCTACACCAGGCTTCTTAACCCATCACAACTTACCACAATTACAGGCCGTCTTCAAGCAAAGACCCGTGTTAACATGAGGATAATTAAACTAAACAAAATGGCCATAATCTAAATATATATATATATATATATATATATATATATATATATATATATATATATATATATATATATATATATATATATATATATATATATATATATATATATATACAGATATAATACATTTATATATATATATATACTGTATATATATACATATATACATATATATATATATATATATATATATATATATATATATATATATAAATATATATATATATATATACATAAAATATATATAGTCACTCATCTCCCATTATGTTTGCGATATCTCAGTCCAAAATAATGATGATAAAGCTTTTTTTTTTTTCAATTCGGAAAATAAATTCTATTTTGCAGAGATGCAGAAAATAATTCATCTTTTTTTTTTTTTATAAAAGACAGAGAATAAATTCTTTCGAATATGTTCCACAAAATATGAAGATGGTCTTGCCCTATTTAGTACCTCCGTCAAGGGGGAACCGAATTGAATAATTTAAGAAGACTTAGCTTTCCATAAGAAGAAGTAGAAGAAAGCAGACTTAGCTTCCATAAAAGAGAAGCAGAAGAAAAAAGACTTACCTTTCCATAAGAAGAAGTAGAAGAAGGCAGACTTAGCTTCCCATGAAAAGACGAAGCAGAAGAAAGAAGACTTAGCTTTCCATAAGAAGAAGTAGAAGAAGACAGATTTAGCTTCCCATAACAAGACGAAGCAGAAGAAAGAAGACTTAGCTTTCCATATGAAGAAGTAGAAGAAACAGACTTAGCTTTCCATAACAAGACGAAGCAGAAGAAAGAAGACTTAGCTTTCCATAAGAAGAAGTAGAAGAAGACAGACTTAGCTTCCCATAACAAGACGAAGCAGAAGAAAGAAGACTTAGCTTTCCATAAGAAGAAGTAGAAGAAGACAGATTTAGCTTCCCATAACAAGACGAAGCAGAAGAAAGAAGACTTAGCTTTCCATATGAAGAAGTAGAAGAAGACAGACTTAGCTTTCCATAACAAGACGAAGCAGAAGAAAGAAGACTTAGCTTTCCATAAGAAGAAGTAGAAGAAGACAGACTTAGCTTTCCGTAACAAGACGAAGCAGAAGAAAGAAGACTTAGCTTTCCATAAGAAGAAGTAGAAGAAGACAGACTTAGCTTCCCATAACAAGATGAAGCAGAAGAAAGAAGACTTAGCTTTCCATAAGAAGAAGTAGAAGAAGACAGACTTAGCTTTCCATAACAAGACGAAGCAGAAGAAAGAAGACTTAGCTTTCCATAAGAAGAAGTAGAAGAAGACAGACTTAGCTTTCCGTAACAAGACGAAGCAGAAGAAAGAAGACTTAGCTTTCCATAAGAAGAAGTAGAAGAAGACAGACTTAGCTTCCCATAACAAGATGAAGCAGAAGAAAGAAGACTTAGCTTTCCATAAGAAGAAGTAGAAGAAGACAGACTTAGCTTTCCATAACAAGACGAAGCAGAAGAAAGAAGACTTAGCTTTCCATAAGAAGTAGAAGAAGACAGACTTAGCTTTCCGTAACAAGACGAAGCAGAAGAAAGAAGACTTAGCTTTCCATAAGAAGAAGTAGAAGAAGACAGACTTAGCTTCCCATAACAAGATGAAGCAGAAGAAAGAAGACTTAGCTTTCCATAAGAAGAAGTAGAAGAAGACAGACTTAGCTTCCCATAACAAGACGAAGCAGAAGAAAGAAGACTTAGCTTTCCATAAGAAGAAGTAGAAGAAGACAGACTTAGCTTCCCGTAACAAGATGAAGCAGAAGAAAGAAGACTTAGCTTTCCATAAGAAGAAGTAGAAAAAAGCAGACTTAGCTTCCATACAAAGTCGAAGCAGAAGAAAGAAGACTTAGCTTTTCATAAGAAGAAGTAGAAGAAGACAGACTTAGCTTCCCATAACAAGACGAAGCAGAAGAAAGAAGACTTAGCTTTCCATAAGAAGAAGTATAAGAAGACAGACTTAGCTTCCCATAACAAGACGAAGCAGAAGAAAGAAGACTTAGCTTTCCATAAGAAGAAGTAGAAGAAGACAGACTTAGCTTTCCATAACACAACGAAGCAGAAGAACTCGAAGGACTTATTGAACCTCGCTGTTCAGAAAGGCGAACTTACGCGTCATTTCTCTCATCAATAAAGAAAACAGGATTTTTTTTCTCCCTTTTCCTTTCCCTCCAGGAAGAAGAAGAAGAAGAAGAAACAACACCCGCCACGTCTTCTATCTCTCCTTTACCCACAAGAAATGGAAAACTTACAACCATTTCTATTTCGCGAACAGGCGAAACGCCATGCTCCATTTTCCACTCACCTCAAAGAGGCGGCGGTGCTTTCAATTTTTCCTTCAGAAAGCGAGGAAACCTTATCTCCCATCCGATTGATTAAAATAGAAGAGTCTTGTCATCAGTTAAATGGGGAAAATGTTCTGTGTGTGTATGTACAGTATGTATGCAGTATGTGTGTGTATATATATATATATATATACATATATATATATATATATATATATATATATATATATATATATATATATATATATATATACATACATACACACACACAATGTTAAAAGATCTTATATAAGGAACTACAATAGAGCGAACAGGTTTTTCAGGTGATGCAATCTGCTTACAAACTTGCAAACGTTATTATTTCGCTTATATATCTCTGGTTTATATTTCTCACCTTCGTTTTTAAATATTATCTCTATAGTTATGTCCTGTATTGTATAATCACACTTTTTTCTGAATGCAGCAGAAGAATAAGGCGAAAAGAAAATAATTTAAAGACGGTCTGGAAGTGCAATTCTTTGGAATAAATATTCGCAACATCATAATTTCTCTAAATAAACTTTTCGCAGATCTTATTCTGCTCCTATATTTATTTGCATGACTATGCGTATACTGCGCACATACACATGAAAATATTAGTGCATACGTGCACACACAACACCTGTCATGAGGCTTTTAAACACATATGCCGGTTCCAGACCTGGATAAAGGGGAGAGGTTGCGTGTATACCTAGTGTCGCTGCCTTTAAAGAAATTAGTACTGAAATAAACTTGCAACAAACGTCAACAGTCAGGTGAGAGGGGCAATGGGGGTTCATAAACATACCCGAAAGCCGACAGACTGATTTCCATTCATAATTACAACTGAATAACATTCGCAAAGAGGGTGACAACGGATGACCTACCAAGCAAAGAAACGAATCCGCATTTGTACTGCATAACAAACGCGAGCATCCGAGTGAAATACAGAAGTGGAGGGAATAATATAGTAAGGGGATATACAGTGAGGGGGGAAATACAGTAAGAGGAGCTCCGAGTCGTTGCCATGGCAACCCCTCTCCTCCCAAACATCATAATCTCAGGCACATCTTGAGGGCTTACAGGGAAGATTATGTATGATTCTACTCAGGGGCGGGTACCAGCCAACATGAATATCATACATGCCACTTCGCTAGCGAGGGTACGGATACCCAGAAGCCATCGCAACGTCACGAATTGCAGGTTAGAAGTGAGGTTTTGGTATCCAGGAGACCGTTCTGGAATAATGCGTGCGGAATACAGGTAAAGGGATTTTAACGCAGGGGCCTTTTCTGGCATCTTTTAACACCCTCCGCAGGAAGGCAGTGCCTTCAGTGCACCTCACGCTGTGCACTGTAGACATCATTATTCGAGGTTCTTTGCAGCGTCCCTTTGGCCCCTAACTGCAACCCCTGTCAATCTTTTTATTATACCTCCGTTCATATTCTCCTTCTTCCATCTTACTTTCTACCCTCTCATAACAATTGTTTCATAATGCAACTACTCCTGTTACACCTCTAAAATATTTTCACTCTCAATTTTCTATTCAGCGCTGAATGACCTCATAAGTCCCAGCGTTTGCATTTAGCCTAAATTTTATATTCCATTCCATCTTCTAACATCTTGCCACTTAACTTTATACTAAACAGCTCATGGTTTTTCGGCGGTAAAACTGAAGTAGATTGTCTTCGTTAAGACGGTTTCTCACGGTAAAGAAAAGTGCGTGACTTCAGTTTTGCCCACAGCATTGCTTACTTAGTGCAACTTTTGGAGAGAGAGAGAGAGAGAGAGAGAGAGAGAGAGAGAGAGAGAGAGAGAGAGAGATTATGCTTCGGAATTCTCGTCATCCCTCAAAAGGCCGATCAATCGGTTCCCTGAGAATCAAATTTTACTTATTTTCCTCTTTTTTTTTCCTAGTCATCAGGACTAAGTTTTATCACAGGTAACAAAGATACTTTCAAGGGGAGTTAACTCAACTGTGACGGTTGTACATTAATGCTGGTTACGACCTTGCTGATATTATTATTATTATTATTATTATTATTATTATTATTATTATTATTATTATTATTATTATTACGAGGTTGTTGGCGCGCGTAGTTGGAACTCGGCGCTGAGCTGTCTTCCCTACCCTCCTGATCCTCTACCAACACCGCCCCCACCCAGGGCGGGCAAACAGGTTTGCAGGAGGAAGGTGGATGTCTCCCGTACCCTCCTGTTCCCCTACCTACCCCGCCCCCATCTAGGGCGACCAAACCGGTTTGCAAGGGGTGAGTGGCTGTGTCATGTCCTCCTTACTGTCACCCGGGGGAAGACAAACAAGATCCACTCGGATATTATTATTATTATTATTATTATTATTATTATTATTATTATTATTATTATTATTATTATTAAATAAAAACAACTAATCGCATTTCTGGATGTTCACGAGGCTCACATAACCTATCTATTCTTAAATGAAGCGTGAAAATTGGAGCATAGTAAAGTAAAAGAAGTTGGACAGCTAAGCAGGGAAAGACTTAAGGAAACAGATGACAAGAAATGCAGCTGGACCAGACAGACACGGCGCACCAAAAATCATTTAGTACTATCTACAGTGTGCCACGCAGGGCAAACTGTGAGTGATAACCTTACTAAGAGATATAAGACCATGTTACGACAAGGAAAGCCTACAAAAGCGCTGGTGAATTTGATAAAAAAAGAGAACAAAATTAGAAAAGCGTAGGGGAGGGGGAGGGGGGAGGGGTGGAAGTTACCAAATTACATAGGTACCTTTGAGTCTGAAAGTCCGTCACGCGCAAAGACTGATCGACTGATATGATGTTATATGCTGGCGTTACGAGTATCACGGCCATCGGACCCAAAATTTAAAAAAAAATTATGAAAACCTGCTCAAATTCGTATAAATTTTCTTATAAACAATTATTATTACCTTAATGGAACGCATCAAACGACCACCCAGGTAAAAAATATAAAAGATGTGCTTTAACCTATGCATTCTGAGGCCGGCAGTTGTTTATCTACACTAAACCCGAATTTATAAGAAGGCATTTAAAATTACAAAAATAACCTATCTGCTCCTCCCAATTGATCATATAAGCAAAGTAAACAAAAATCACTTAGGGACAACATTTCCAAGCAGGAATGCTTTGTAGGGGTCGACAAAAGCAGCTTGCAAATCTCTTTTTGGGAAGACAAACGGGATATTATGGGCCAAAGCGGCATAAAATGAA
>NC_089750.1:62222206-62259706 GCF_040412425.1 Macrobrachium rosenbergii
CAATTTTTTCTTGGAGAAAAGCACACACACACACACACACACACACACACACACACACACGAGGTGCATCCTTTATTCAAAAGTAAAGTAAATAAATAAATAAATAAATAAAGGATCGTAGCAATTTGCTAAGTGGTAGAATAATAATAATAATAATAATAATAATAATAATAATAATAATAATAATAATAATAATAATAATAATAAAAAGTTAAAGTCCTTCTGGGCCTCTGTAGGCTCATAGGGCAGGCAAATAATAATAATAATAATAATAATAATAATAATAATAATAATAATAACAACACAAAATCGCCATTGCTTTCCATCCACGAAATCTATTTGTTTTTAATTACCGAAGGATCTTGAGTTTCCACGATTCCCAGTCAATAGCTGGAATGAAAAGGAATTCCCTCAAGAGCCTTTACAAACATTAAATGCAAATTGAATTAGCCAAATTAGCTTACAGGGCATCCGGCCGATCCCTTGCAATACAGCCTGGCTGGGGTCGGATGGGAAAATCAATGCCACTTCGGGGATTCATAATGTTCCGTCCAAAAGGAGGCAGTCAAATGCGAATATAATCGCGCCTGTTAAATGGGAGATTTAATTTTGCGTCTAAAGCGACCCGATGTAATCGCGCCAATTAAATGGAAGGTTTAATTTCACATCTGAAACGATCGATGTGATCGTTCTTCTTAAATGGCAGAATTAATTCGGCCCCTAAAATATATAACAGGTATAATCATGCCTGTTAAATGGGAGATTTAATTTTGCGTCTCCTACGACCGTTATAGCCGCGCCTGTTAAAAAGGACATTTAATTTTTCTTGTAAAACGACCGGTATGATCGCAACTGTTAAATGGGAGAATTAATTCTGCCTTTACAGCGACCGATATAATCGCTCCTGTGAAATGGAGATTTAATTCTGGCTCTAAACCGACTGATGTAATTGCGCCTGTTAGATTTAATTTTGCGTTTAATACGACCAATGTAATCGCGCCTGTTAAACGAGAGATTTAATTCTGCCTTTACAACGACCGATGTAATCGCGCCTGTCAAGCGGGAGATTTAATTCTGCCTTTACAATGACCGATGTACTCGCGCCTGTTAAAAGGGAGATTTAATTCTGCCTTTACAGCGACCGATGTAATCGCGCATGTCAAAAGGGGATTTAATTCTGCCTTTACAGTGACCGATGTAATCACGCATGTCAAACGGGAGATTCAATTCTGCCTTTACAGTGACCGATGGAATCGCGCCTGTCAAACAGGAGATTTAATTCTGCCTTTACAGCGACCGATGTAATCGCGCCTGCCAAACGGGAGATTTGATTCTGCCTTTACAACGACCGATGTAATCGCGCCTGTTAAACGGGAGATTTATTTCTGCCTTTACAACGACCAACGGAATCACGCCTGTTAAACGGGAGATTTAATTCTGCCTTTACAACGAACGATGTAATCGCACCTGTCAAACGGGAGATTTAATTCTTCCTTTACAATACCGATGTCATCGCGCCTGTCAAACGGGAGATTTAATTCTGCCTTTACAATGACCGATGGAATCGCGCCTGTCAAACAGATTTAATTCTGCCATTACAATGACCGATGTAATCGCGCCTGTCAAACAGGAGATTTAATTCTGCCTTTACAATGACCAATGAATCGCGCCTATTGAAGTAGAAATACAATCGTGCGCGTAAAACGAGTGATGACTGCGCCTATTTAACCTGTGATTTAATCCCGCCTGGCAAGAGAGTAATATAAGTGTCTTTTAATCCCACCTGTTAAACAAGCGATACAAACGAACGGTACGAACGGCCGATATAAACGCATACGATAAACGCGTAATTGTTTAAACCGCGCAGCTGCGCATGATACATTTCTCGAAATCGAATAACAGAGAGCTGACTCAGTGAAATTTTATCCACAAACGAAAGAGTACCATGTCGAGGAAGAATTTGTGGAGGTATTTTGAATACATAATATGCTATGCATCTCCCGTTATTGGACGTAGCCATTTTTCTTTATTTTTTTTCAGTTTTCTGGAGTGCTTCCCAGTTTAAACAAAGTTGTTTTGAATGGAATTTTTTTTTTATACCGACTGGACCATAAAAATGATCTTTTGTTAAATATGAAAATATTGAAATTCTGAATATTTTGTCATTATGGTAATATTGTAATTGTTTGGTTAATAAATCTATCTATATCTATCTATCGATGTATTTACTGTTTCCTCTTATTCAAACCGGGGACGTCCTATTCCGTGATAAGCTGTCTTCCAAATTAATAGCCATTCGAATTTGTTCTCTATAAAAATGTGCTCATGTTGAACCAAAATAATAATAATTTCAAACCGGGGACGTCCTATTCCGTGATAAGCTGTCTTCCAAATTAATGGCCATTCGAATTTGTTCTCTATAAAAATGTGCTCATGTTGAACCAAAATAATAATAATAATAATAATAATAATAATAATAATAATAATAATAATAATAATAACAACTGACATTCTGAATGTGACAAATAACAGTTCAGAAATAGCCTGTAGTTTTTATACGACGTGCCATCAAAAAGTTGACACGTGACGGTTATGTCAAAACTGAAAGATTAATGAAACCAGAATTTCATAGGTTTATTGCTTGCAGTGCTTGCAATCTCGTAACAGTCAATTCTGGGAATCATTATGAAATACCACTTGAATTCCGACGTATTCACATCAAATCAAGCATCGACTGAGATCCATCTGGTATCAAACAATATTTTAAGGAACGTAATAATATGAATAAATAAATGAAAAAGAAATATTCGATGTTATTAATAGTAATGAACACTAGAATCTATTATGATAAGCATTAACTGATACATGCGAATATGCAAATACGTACATACGAGTAAATACACAAAAGAAAACATGCATACACACATACACACACACAAACATATATATATATATATATATATATATATACATATATATATATATATATATATATATATATATATATATATATATATATATATATATATAAAAGACAAAATCCACGAAGGAAAAAGAAACAATGGAGTACTTCAAGACCTTTCGACTTATCGTCCTTTACTCAGCTAAGTAAAGGACGATAAGTCGAAAGGCCTTGAAGCATTCCATTGTTTCTCTTTCCTTCGTGGATTTTCTCTTTATTTGTATATTCACGACGTTCCATATTTTCGTGATTCAATTATATATATATATATATATATATATATATATATATATATATATATATATATATATATATATATATATATATATATATATATATATAAGAGAGAGAGAGAGCGAGAGAGTGTCTTCCATAAAGGAGTATTAGGATTCCTAACCGTTCTTAATCCTAACTGCGATTTACATAAATTGGCTAATTACCTAGAAACCATTCACAGCGTAGATTTACAGAGGCCTAATTGAATTTATCAGAATTTACTTTAAACAATCCGACTCGACAGGGTATTTAACTACTAGTCCAGAAGCTGGTGAGATGAGCATTATAACCACCATGTACGAGGACCCATACATACTTACATACGCCGTGTATCCGAATATACAGTATGTATGTATATTTGTGTGTTTGTATACACACATATTATATATATATATATATATATATATATGTATATATATATATATATATATATATATATATATATATATATATATATATATATATATATATATATATATATATATATATATATATATATATATATGTGGCATCGTGACAGCCTAGCCACTCACCAGTCCACCCACCTCTAAACAGGAACCATCGACCTTGAACTAGTTATTTACATTTCTCTCTCTCTCTCTCTCTCTCTCTCTCTCTCTCTCTCTCTCTCTCTCTCTCTCTCTATATATATATATATATATATATATATATATATATATATATATATATAAATATATATATATTATATACATGTATATATATACATATATATATACATAATATATATATATATATATATATATATATATATATATATATATATATATATATATATATATATATATATAAATATAATGCATACATGAAGTGCAGCAAAAATCGGCATGATAAACAAGAGCAATACCCCATTACAGTAATGAATGTCAGGGACCGAGAAAACCGCATCTTACTTCCCCTGGGGTTCCACGATAATGTCTCACTCCATCTTTTACAGCTTTAACGACAATGGCGTGTCCCTGCTTCTTCTGTACCACGTAAAAGTGTTATATATATATATATATATATATATATATATATATATATATATATATATATATATATACTGTATATATATATGTATACACACACATATATATACATATATATATATTTTTTTTGAGAGAGAGAGAGAGGGTGAGAGATAGTTGAGGAGTCAGGCACAACATTTTTGTTCTCTCTATCACAGCCATTTTTTCTGTTTAACTTAAAAAATGCCGAGAGAGAGAGAGAGAGAGAGAGAGAGAGAGAGAGAGAGAGAGAGAGAGAGAGAGAGAGAGAGATTCATTTAGCGTTGCGGAGTCAGGCACTTTTATTTTTCCATATCACAGCCTTTCTTTCTGTATAACTCAAGGATATATCTTGAGAGAGAGAGAGAGAGAGAGAGAGAGAGAGAGAGAGAGAGAGAGAGAGAGAGAGAGAGAGAGAGATTCATTATAGCGTTGTGGAGTCAGGCACATCATTTTTGTTTTCCATATCACAGCCGTTCTTTCTGTATAACCCAAGAATATATTCTGAGAGAGAGAGAGAGAGAGAGAGAGAGAGAGAGAGAGAGAGAGAGAGAGAGAGAGAGAGAGAGAGAGAGAGAGAGAGAGATTCCACAGCCTGTAGGCTTCGTGGTTTGTCAGTTCTACTATAGCCTTGGTCTTAAAGACGCTTAGGATAAAATTCTAAAAAAAAAAAAAAAATAAATGAAAATTTTTAAACCACAGTTATAATGAAGTCTCTCGCTTCAAAGGAAAGTGTTTCATCTCCTCTCTCAAAATATCACTATAACTTTAAAAGTTTAGATCCACGAAAAAAAAAAGCTCAATGCAACTCGCTTAAAACGTTCCCTTTCTGTCTTATAATCTTTACATCCTAACATTTGAATTGTTTTTAATTTTATTCGTCTAAGTTAGTTGTATTCCTCCTATTCTTTTCATTTATCATTCATTGCTTTGTTGTTTACATTTATTCTTGATCAATTGAGTTAATTTACTCATGATTTGTATTTTTGTGTTCGAATCCCTATAAGCTGATATTCTATAATTATTCCCAGTATCCTGACCTGATGATAATCATGCTTCTTAAAGATATCCTAACCTGGTGATATTTGGAGAGAGAGAGAGAGAGAGAGAGAGAGAGAGAGAGAGAGAGAGAGAGAGAGAGAGAGAGAGAGAGAGAGTTCAATATAGCGTTGCGGAGTCAGGCACAACATTTTTGTTTACCTCATCACAATAGTTTTTTCTGTATATTTTACGAAATTCTGAGAGAGAGAGAGAGAGAGAGAGAGAGAGAGAGAGAGAGAGAGAGAGAGAGAGAGAGAGAGAGAGAACATTCTCTAAACTGAAAGGAGTTCTATTCAGGAAATTAACATACACATCTGGAGGGAGAGATTTGCCTCGTCGAGAGAGAGAGAGAGAGAGAGAGAGAGAGAGAGAGAGAGAGAGAGAGAGAGAGAGAGAGAGAGAGAGAACATTCTCTAAACTGAAAGGAATTCTATTCAGGAAATTAACATACACATCTGGAGGGAGGGATTTGCCTCGTCGAGAGAGAGAGAGAGAGAGAGAGAGAGAGAGAGAGAGAGAGAGAGAGAGAGAGAGAGAGTATTTTACGAAAAGGCGAGAGCGCAAAGAAAAAGCTAAAATCTTCCTACCTTATTACAAGGGGAGTTATTTCCTGTTAAGTTACGGAGCCCAAAGACATACCTGGAAAGAGACAGAATAATAATGAGAACAAACTTGTAAGGAACGAGGGAATTATTTGTACGAAAAAAACTATAAAAATAAAAACAAATCAATGATTTAGTCTAATTACCGCAACAAAATTTTACATACTGAGACACTCACGTAACTCGAAAAACGGAAAATGAAAAAAATATTCGCTGAAATCCACCGCTGAGATTTTGTTAAGAGATACACACGGGTAAGACCTTAATTGTCTTTCAACTCCACGCGGGGAAGTAATTGTAAATGAAAATACGAAAAAATTACTAGGTTACCATTCTACTTTGATAATCGATAGCATGTCAGTCGAAGATTTTTATATCAATAACTTGGCTTCCGATATTGCACATGATCGTTGCCATACATCTTTCAAACTTTCTTTGCTGGAAAAGACACACTTAATTAGAGAGCAATAATTGGACAAGGCAAACTTTACGTTCACCGTCAATTACGGAGATACGATAAAACTCGATATGTTCGAAAACCAATAATAATCGTGAATCCTCTACCTGTTCCACATATATATAATATATATATATATATATATATATATATATATATATATATATATATATATATATATATATATATATATATATATATATATATATATATATATTATACAAAGTCGACAAAACGCGTGTTATATTGCTAACATATTGTTATGGATGAGGTTTCTCCATATAACTGAATTCTCTGTGTAGCCGAAATCTGATATATATAACTTTTCTTACAAGCTGCCTCATTAATATTTACCAGTGCATAATATGGGGGTATATGTGCATGTGTTGTGTTAGAGAGAAGTAGAAGCTACTACCACACTTGCACGAAAATGTAATTCGTTTTAAGAATTAAGTAACAACGCAAAATGAGCTGGTCTCAGAGTAACTGAGTACGGCTTCTACGTGAGAAAGGTATTCTGCAGTTGCATTAATGTAACTACCCATCACATTAGTTAAATGAGAGAACTTTCCACTAAATAAGCAACAGGAAAGGCTGCGAGAAGTAACGCCCTCTCACTCCTCTAAAAGCTCGTCAACGTCATTTTACTGCCTAGCACATTACATCTCTCTCTCTCTCTCTCTCTCTCTCTCTCTCTCTCTCTCTCTCTCTCTCTCATACACACAACCTAAATATGTATATTTACAAACATACAAGACAGAAGAAAAAGGAAATAGTTTTAACCTGCTCTCTCTCTCTCTCTCTCTCTCTCTCTCTCTCTCTCTCTCTCTCTCTCTCTCTCCTACACCCACACACGGACACACACAAGCCCACACACACAAATATGCAGACTAAAAAACATACATGCAAAAGAAAGAGAGGAAATTAGATTCATTACATTTCTCTCTCTCTCTCTCTCTCTCTCCCTCCCTCTCTCTCTCTCTCTCTCTCTCTCTCTCTCTCTCTCTCTCGTAAATTCGCGCCTCCTTTGAGACATGTTTTCAAGAGGTGGAAAAAAAATTCACGTGCCGTCTCCTTCCCTCCTTCCTAATCTAGTACACATATGCATAATTGCATCAAAGCAAAAGACAGAGAGAAAGAGAACGAGACGCAAGGTGTTGAGATTACCCGGCGAGAAGGACAAGTAACCTGGCAGCAATTAAGTAATATCAGAGCAAAAGTGAAGCCTCGGGGACATTACCTAGACGGGAGAATGACTGTCTCGAAGGTAAAAGTAGCTCCGCGTCAAGGTTGATTTATGTCTCCAAGGACGGCTGATGTTTTATGGATGAGGACATGAGGGTAGTAGAGAGAGAGAGAGAGAGAGAGAGAGAGAGAGAGAGAGAGAGAGAGAGAGAGAGAGAGAGAGAGATAATATAAAGGCGCCTGTTTGCGGGATAAAACGAAAGGAAAGATAAGAAGGAAATAAAATGAGGAGAGTAGTTTTTCTCTTGCTAAGGGTGGAAGTCGCTAGCGCTGACAGAAGCTTGCCATAGTATCTTGTAAGAAGAAGAAAGTGGTACTAAGTTAAGTATATCTTAGCCTAACCAGACCACTGAGCTGATTACCAGCTCTCCTAGGGCTGGCCCGAAGGATTAGATTTATTTTACGTGGCTAAGAACCAACTGGTTACCTAGCAACGGGACCTATAGCTTATTGTGGAATCCGAACCACATTATGACGAGAAATGAATTTCTATCACCAGAAACAAATTCCTCTAATTCTTCACTGGCTGGTCGGAGAATCGAACGCTGGGCCGACAGCGTGCTAGCCGAGAGCTCTACCCACCCCTCCGATGAAGAACTGGAGAAAGTGGTATGCAAATAGAAGCGATCATTATACGAAAGTACGCTCGTCTTGTCAGAAGTTTAATGGGTGACTATCCAGAAACGGCAGACGATGGTTTGCAAAAGTGAACTGGAGGTGTGTAGGAGTACATATTATGAAAATATGCAAGAAATCGCACAAAAGATACTGTTGCTATGGATAAAACTGGCCTTATGCCTGTAGGGGTTCTGTAAGCTGCAAAGGAAACAAAATGATAAAAAAAATGAAGCAAGGTACGCAAAGCCCGGGAAATGAAACGACCACTGGAGGCAGAAGCGGGAAGTAAATTCTGCTTCATTCAAGGTTTTACGCCGACTGATAATGGAAGGTACAGGCCCAAGGGACGGGAAGAAGAACGGCGGACGGACCCAGGGGGCTATGTAACGACGATCTCCCGAAGAACTTACATGCCATGTATGTTACGAGGTCTACACGACGCCTGGACTGAGACGAGGAAAGGACAAAAGTGCTGTGGAGGGGTATGGTGCAAAAGGCATTACGTCGCAATGAGGCCCCAATGAATACGAGAGAGTCAAGATATTATTTAATATATATATCTGTTAATGCTAGAGGAGGGTAGTGGTGTAATCTGGACGTTAAAGTTGCTGAAAGAAGAGGTATAGAAGATGTTAAAATAAGTATCCTTGATCCCTGGAACAAGAGGGAGTTGGTAAAAAGAAAAATGAATGCCTGTGGGAATGAAGGAAGAGGAATGGAAGAATTCAAGATAGAAAAACGACACTGTATTACGGAGGAATGTAGGAATTTAGAATGAACACATACTGCAATAACGCCCAAAGATTTACCAAAGATGGGGCACTGAAGTGGGTACATATGAAAAAAGTTGTATAAAAAGAATGATTTCAAGCGGAATTTGTTTATGAAAATAAACCTATTATGGAGGCAATTCATTAACAGAAATATTTTTTAATTTATCTTGGCGATTTCACTTGTAGCGAGGATATAAACTAGCATCATTCATGATCAAAGAGAGGCTAGAAGAGGCCCACAAGGGCACAAAATTAAAACATTGGCAAAGGAAAAATGTTCCAACAGGACTTGCTGAATTTTCCGTGAAGATAGTTACAGAAGTTCTGGCAAGTCCAAGAATTATTATTATTATTATTATTATTATTATTATTATTATCACAAGAAACAGCGCAAAAAGGCCATTTTCTCGCTAAACATACTTCTACAGAACGAAACGTCGGAAGGCGAGAAAATATGATAGCGCCATTGGAAGGAGAGAAGTGAAATATGGATGGAAAAATCAATAACAAAACTGACTACATATATAAATAACATCATTAAGTTACCTTCATTTACATTCGTGATATTTCGGGCCTCAATGCGACCCATTCCTGCTTGGGACTGAACTACACTGTTTTCTGAGTGCTTTAGTAAGGCTTACTTTTTCTACACACGGCAAGAACGTTAATACTTAATAATATGAACTTCCTTCTTATCCTGATCTTTGGGGCCTAAGGTTGTGTGTGTGTGTGTGTGTGTGTGTAAGTGTGTGTGTTTGGCTTGGTGGGGGTGGGGGTGTTTTGGCCTGGTGGGGAGGAAGGTTGGGGAGGACAAGTTTTACCAACCTTGGAAGCTCAATCTAGGCCTTTGCAAGGAACACAGTGACTTTGGGTAGCGCCAGAGGTATCATCGGATATCAACACTTAATTTACAAACAACAGAAACCTAGCTACTGAGGATAACCTACATAATGCCATTGTGAAACTGAGGTTGACGCCCGATTCAAAAGTATGCTAATCCACACCTCATCTAATACAGAAGTACTTTTGTAAAGATAAGAATGATATTAAAGTTTTATACCTTTTTGAACGGAAACTAAAATGTATGTGTCGATGGACTATTTTCTCATGAACCGAAGGTATGAGAATTCTTTATAATATGCATGCAGATGTCAATCACACTTTTCCCAAGCTGATACTCACTCCATAAAAAATTCAGAACTACTTCTGGAAAAAAACCACACCAAAAGTGGCCCCAACGACCTATCACTCACTACCAGCTCAACAAAATTCTTGAAAAAAAACCTCACGTATATATAAAGACCTTATAACCATCAAGAAAACATTCGGTTACAAGAACACCTCTTGATCCTGTCAGGGAAAACGGCCAGCAAATCCGGATTCAGGTCAACTGACAGGAAGCAGGTAAGGCGGCTGAGTAAACACTTGACTCACCTTCCTGCGAGAAAAGGCGAATTTAACCACGAGTTAATTGCCTTCGAAACATAAATGTTATGCGGTTGAGACGAGGAGGAGCAGGATGATGATGAGGAGGAGGAGGAGGAGGAGGGGAGAGAGAGAGAGAGAGAGAGAGAGAGAGAGAGAGAGAGAGAGAGATGAGATTACTCACTACCCGTCGGAAGCCCCCGTTCGTTTCTCTCTCTCTCTCTCTCTCTCTCTCTCTCTCTCTCTCTCTCTCTCTGTATTTTACGACAGATTGAAAAAGGGTTCTCCCCTCTCAGCCCAACTGATTTTTGGTTTTGTTTTAGATTTGTAATTTCATAAACGTAAACAAAAAACAGACGAACCCTAAGTATAAATTCTGTTCTAGTTTGGGTCCGTCATACCATAGAGAAATAAAAGAGGAGCAAATTGTAAACACAAGCGCAAACATCCACCATCAGCCTCAGTGATGCCAGCTGCAGATCTTTAACGTCAAATAAAAATAAAAAATAACAAATAAAAGCAGACTACAGTAGAATCAAAAGCATCGTTGCTATAGTAAATGTTCGACGAGGGGACCCTTATAAGTTCTGTCAAAGACAGTAAAATACTTGAATAAACATAGCAAAAATAAAATCTATATCAAAGGTGTCAAATTATACTGTAAACCCCATGAGGGCCAATTCCTATATTAGTCACAGGCCAGAGGGTCAGCAGGGTGCATTACATATTGGCAGGGCTGAAGTTTACATCTTTACACGGCTTGCTTGGCTCACCTTGCATACGTCATTTGAGTCCGTCTGACCTCGAATACATAATACCGCTATTCTTTGTGAGTGACTTGGCCTAAATGTTGCTATTTTGGGTGATTTTAGAGTAAGAGAGGTGATTCTAATTCGAGTGTAAAAGAATAGTGTAATTAGGGCTCTTATTGTTAGAGATCTGACCCACAGAATGGAAGCTTGTCTGGTTAATTCTTTAATGACTCCTAGTTTGGGTAAAAATCCTAACAATGAGGGTAGTCCTCCTAAAGAAAATAACCTTAGAAAAACTCTAATTTTGTTTATTTGAGAATAAGAAAGTTATATAAGTTGTTTTTGTTTATTTGAGAATAAGAAAGTGATATAAGTTGTTTGATGTGGTAGAGTTGATTTTGATCTATTATAATTTGCTTAAAAAAGTTCAGTGTCGTGATTAACTGTTGTATATTAATAATCCACGATTAAATGGATAAAAATAAAAAATAAAAATAAATCAGGTACACAAAAATAAATAATAACACAAAATAACAAGTATATAAAAATACATAAAAACACATTAAATAAAACATGATAGAAATAAATATTTATAATAAAAAGACATGAAAAACAAATAAAAATAATAAATAAAAATAAGTGTTTACGTAAACACTGAGGATGAGCACCGTTCACGCGCTCGAGAGTCTGTTTTTAGCTTTTACCAAAAAATACAGTTTATTGATATAACTGTATAATTTATTTATTTGATAAACAGTGACTTAAATAATAACCAAAGGTATATGAACACGTATTAACCTGGGCTGCAATTTGTTAAAGAATTTCATTTGTTTTGAAATACAGAGCTCAATTTTTCAATCACAGACATTCACATGCATGTCGAAAAAGCTAATCAATGCAGTTTGCATTTTTCTGCCTCAAGTTTTCGTGTACATTCGACTGCAGAGATATTTTAAGTCAGAGAAGGGCATCAAAGTATTCATCACATTCATCATTTATATTGACTCGATACCGGGTACTTGGAATTAGCTGTCTTCAACCTCCAGAATAACTCTCCATGCACAAACGCCCTTCCAAAGTGGACAGGACAAAGGCACGCATTGTGATAAATGTCCACTCTCTCACGGGCCGATAAATCTCGCCGTCATCTCCCGGGCCGCTGATGGCCGTCCCAAGGGCCACATTTGGCCAGCGGGCCAGAAGCTTTACACCCCTGGCATATACAATAATAAACGCAGCCTAGGGTATTAGACAAGTTAATGGCAATAGAGACATAGACGGTGAAATATTCAATTAAGTGAATTCTAGTGTATACAAAAAGCTTTCTGAAATGAAAAGCAACCAGAGAGCGCGCACAGCCGTTAACAAAACATAAATCAATATGCTGGAATTGGAATATAAAATCTAAGCCAAAGGCAAGAGCTGGGACCTGTGAGGTCAATCAGCGCTGAAAGTAATGCTGAAACAATTGTTAAGAGAGGGTGGAAACTAAGATGGAAGAAAGAAAATGAACGGAGGTACAGTAAAAGGAATGAAAGGGGGCGCAGCTAGGGGCTGAAGGGACGCTGCAAAGAACCTTGAATAATGCCTACAATGCACCGCGTGAGGTAAACTGACGACGCTTTCCACATACGGGGATAAATAAATGCATAAAAAAAATCACGGAATCCATTGCAGATCCACAGTGCAATCTAATCAACTCACTCCTGGCGAATAGCCAATCCTCACATAAAAATTTCATTGAAATGCATCAGTAACATTTTGAGGCGCCTTGAGAACAGAGAGACCCAGTTGAATACAAAACCTCCGTCCAACTTCTTTGTGGAGTTAAACCTCGCGAAGACGATGAAATCGAACAAAGCCAAATAAAATCATGACAAAGACGGCTACGGCTGAAGGAGGAATGAATATTGGTCCACTTCCACTTAAATGGAATAATCTTCGTCGGGTTTGAAAGTTCAGAGAAACTTTTGCTATATTAAATTATTCCTTTCATCTACAATACAGTTACATATGTGATTGAAATACTTTAAATACTGTTTTATATATGATTTACATACCGTAAATACTGTCCTGTATGTAATTTAAACATTTTAACACTTTCCGATTGGTGATTTAAATACTTTAAGTTCTGTCCTGTAGGTGATTTAAATACTTTAAATACTTCCTGTAGGTGATTCAGACAATTTAATTACAGTCCTATAGGTGATTTAAATACTTTAAATACATGTCCTATATACGATTTAAATACTTTAAATACTGTTCAATATGTGATTTATATACTGTCCTGTAAGAGATTTAAATACTTTACATACTGCTCCATATGTGATTTAAATAATGTCCTATAAATTATTAAAATACTTTAAATACTATTCCCATTGGTGATTTAAATAATTTAAATACTATCCTCGGTGTCTGATATATATATATATATATATATATATATATATATATATATATATATATATATATATATATATATATATATATATATATATATATATATATATATATATATATATATATATAGAGAGAGAGAGAGAGAGAGAGAGAGAGAGAGAGAGAGAGAGAGAGAGAGAGACAGAGACGGAGAGAGATACTGTCCCCATTGGTAATTTAAATCATTTAAATACTGTCCTCAGTATTTGATATATATATATATATATATATATATATATATATAGAGAGAGAGAGAGAGAGAGAGAGAGAGAGAGAGAGAGAGAGAGAGAGAGAGAGAGAGAGAGAGCCAAATAAACAGGATTCCGATTGGAATACTTAGGCGCCTTCTTGGAGAGCTCTCCAGATTAGAAAGTCTTAATGGATGTTCCTTTCGGCGAAGACATAAGCACAAAACACACCGATTCCCCGAACTGCCACATTGGAAGTGGAGCCGGATATGGAGGATACACTGGCAGCCTCAGCGGCAGCGGCAGCAAGAGAGGCTTATTAAAAGACGAAATTTTATCAAGATGTTTTCACTACGGCCTTGACTCGATCGAGAATGGAAAAATATGAAAGTGGCAGTTGTGTGTGTGTGTGTGTGTGTGTGTGTGTGTTTTATGCGTTTTGGTTTAGACGACACCGGAAAATAAGAAAGATACTTGTATTTATGTAAATGTGTGTGAATGTGTGTGTGTGTGTATATATATATATATATATATATATATATATATATATATATATATATATATATATATATATATATATATATATATATATTTGTACATATAAGTTACATATATATACATATAGATGTATATATCTATACATATACACACACACATATATATATATATATACTGTATATATATATATATATATATGTGTGTGTGTGTGTGTGTATATATATATATATATATATATATATATATATATATATATATATATATATATATATATACAGATAGATAGATAGATAAATAGAGAGATATATAGATAAATAAATAGATATAAATTATCAATATTATATATATATATATATATATATATATATATATATATATATATATATATATATACACGTTATATAGATAGATAGATAAACAGACAGATAGGCAGATTATCAATCTTTACCTTTCGAATATATTTCTAAATATATCCAAAGGTAACGCCCAATACTTTTTCGGTAGGAAATGAACTCAGCGCACCGAAGACTAAGGACAATATCGACAACAGAGAAAAAAGGAAACAAAATCAAATACCGCCCATTTTCTGCAATGAAGGCAATTTTCACCCAGCGCTTATTTTTCTTCAGATGAAAAGAGGTCTCTCTTGCCACCCGCGAACAACATCCGGCCAGGTGGTGTAAGAACTGAAGAAATGCACCACGACAACGGAGCGCAGGTGGTGTAATAAAAACTGACGTGCACGAATAACAGGTGTTCGGTTAGAACATGAAGGCAGTGCTTGAACCGCAGATGTGAAAGCGGTGCATGGACAAAAAGCGCGCAGGTGTTGTGTGGGCCATAGCATTAATCGCAAGAATGGTTTCCCGTGATACTAAAAAAGAATTGCAAAGTGCAACATTTTCGCGATCCATTCCGGATGCATAGATGTGTTTATATACATGTTTGAGGGCTAGATTCTCATCTGATTATCTAAAACGTAAAATTTTCTATGGTCTTTAGCGAGTGAGTTTCCATGGGATACTACCGTGACTGACGGAAATATATGCGAAAACTGAAGAGAGAGAGAGAGAGAGAGAGAGAGAGAGAGAGAGAGAGAGAGAGAGAGAGAGTATAACTGATAGAGAGATTACGGTGTTGACTAAACATAAAATCTTTACAATTTGAGCCAAATGGTTGTATCTAATTTAGAACCGTTTAATAATGTGTTAGTTTTAATCCATATCTATTTTTTATACAATTTTGGGTCAATGGGGATACGACTCAAAGGTTTCACAACTCCAAGGGCATTGAATCGAAAAATTTTAACAGGCTAATACTTTGAAAATGAGTGACTGTGTTGATTATTCAGTACTAACATCTAATTTGACCAGCATCGACATTGTGAATAAAATATACAGTTGGAGTGGTTGTGTTAATCTTGGTCTCTACTGCATAAAAAAAATGAAAGCCATAAAAGATTCTGCAACGGATAGATTCACATTTAATCAAGATCCAATATGAAAATGAAAATTGCAGTCGGAACCAACTGCAAATAACGTTGGATCTTTTACTGTTAATTTAGTCACATCTACATTTTTACTGATAGACTGAAACCTAAAAACAGCCCATGGTGCACATATCCTGCTACTGACAAATAAAAAAAAAAATTTAAAAATGAAGTATTCATAATCTGAATTCATACCCAGATCCATTTCAAAATTTAATCAACTCTTCGTTAGCTGATAAAATACCCATTCAAAATTTTTAAATAAATTCCTTTAATAACAAGAGATATTTCGAGGATAGACACTAAGAATACACATCCCAACAGTCTTATAAGCGGAAGGGTCAAAGTTTGAGGCAATGGTCTATAACAGTGGACAATTCATCAGTTTCCGTTACGAATAAAAAAAAAAACTCACAATATACACTGACGACTATAGAATCAGACAGGCAAGTGAAATTTATAAATAGGACAAAAAGACTAAGAAAAGAAAGAAATACGTAATAAAATACAAACATTCACACACACACATAAATATATATATATATATATATATATATATATATATATATATATATATATATATATATAAATAACTGAAACCACCTCTGCCAATTCCCATAACAATATAACTGAGCCCCATGGGAATAAATAAAACCAGGGAACGGGAAAAAGAAAGGGGGACGGAGAAGCGAAATAACATAATTTCCATTGGCCCAAAAAGAGTCCAGGAAGCCCCAGGCCAATCCATCTTTTTCGGCCAGGCGTTCCAAGCCATTATATAAAAAGATTATGAGAGCCAGGATGCATATCGTAAATCCTCCAGTCATTATCTATTCTGCTGTGAATCCACGCCATTCATCATACGCCCCCACGCGTTCCAGGGGAGGGGCGGGGGGAGGAAAGATATAGAGTACTCATTCATCAGGTCCGGATAAAAGACGAGGGGCGGGAGTGTGACTGACAACTGGTAACTGGCGAATAAGTAAATCAAAACTAGGTACTGAAACTTGCAATTAATTATAACGGTTTGGTACAAAAACGACATTGCCTCGAAATCTAAATGAATGAGTGATTGACAGGCACTTCATCCACTTTAAAAATATTCATGTCAGAGAATATTCTACTACGTATCTCATTTGCCTATCTTAATACACAATAGGTGAAATGAATCAAGAAATACCCAGGAAGGCAAAAGTTAAGTATACCTTAGTTTAACCAGACCACTGAGCTGATTAACAGCTCTCCTAGGGCTGGCCCGAAGGATTATATTTATTTTACGTGGCTAAGAAACCAATTGGTTACCTAGCAACGCGACCTACAGCTTATTGTGGAATCCGAACCACATTATACCGAGAAATGAATTTCTGTCACCAGAAATTTCTCTTATTCTTCATTGGTCGGTCGGAGATTCGAACTCGCGGCCAGCAGAGTGCTAGCTGAGAATTCCACATTTTTTTAAGTGTTATAACTGACATAATACTTTCAACACTGTAAGCATTACAATAGCAAATGGAATGATCGACGCAATGCCTCTAGCCAGGCTCTGGTGCAAACGGGAAAAAAATTGAAAAGAAAAAAATTCAGGAGATAACTTGATAAAAAATTACTTATTTATATTAGTTTCAAGGCCCTCTGGGAAAAGAAGGTACCATCTCATTCAGGTCAAAACTAAAACAACGCCAATATAAGAGAAAATGAGACCAACTTGCCGTGGCGAGATTCTATAGGAATCCACGGAGAGAGGACACTAGAAAATTCACCTCGGTTGGTTAGAAAATGACATAAGTTCACACCAGGTCACTTTTTCATCAAACACCTTATCGCACTTCATACCCGCCTTTGGCCAAGGCCTTGCTGACATAAGGCCAATTTAATTTACAGTGAGCGATTAATCACAAAAGAACTGTTACCTTCTTCTCCTACCATTATTCCTCAGATGTACCCGTGTCCTCTAATACTGGAAGTTTTCCAGCGAGCAGTTTTGCTCTTCGGGAGCTGATTACAGCCTACGCATATGATGTTTTAAAGTCAGAAGAACTTAAGCTGTCGCTGGTAACCCACAGGTTTATCTGAATCAATCAACCAACCTGAGAAGTGGATGTAACAGACTGTTATACATAACTGTATACATATATTATGGATACGTACACGTCTAGCATATGTAGGTATGTCGTAACAGATGTTTCTAGGCAGATTTATCAGTATATATTCTATACATACGCCATTCAACCTATTTTAGTCTCATGTTTATGGCTGCAAGACATTTACGTACGAGGTAACAAAATATTTATAGATTATCATTCATCCACCGACTTTTTTTCATAAAAAGAAAATATGGGAGACTTATTTTAGGTACTTATTCTATATATTTTAGCTACTAATTTTTGGTCCAATTAGATTACTGGAGTTAGATTCGACTATCAACGGATACGACGCATAAAATAGGCATGAAAATAAGGGCACATAGCCGATAAGGTACCATTAGGATTTGTTATTACCGTCTTTACTATTTAACCATACTTCTTCTTCAGCCAGGCAAAGGCAATTTTGACTTTCTAATAATAATAATAATAATAATAATAATAATAATAATAATA
Source organism: Macrobrachium rosenbergii (assembly GCF_040412425.1). Classification (NCBI taxonomy): domain Eukaryota; kingdom Metazoa; phylum Arthropoda; class Malacostraca; order Decapoda; family Palaemonidae; genus Macrobrachium; species Macrobrachium rosenbergii. The sequence continues at coordinate 62,240,576 of NC_089750.1, forward strand.
ATAATAATAATAATAATAATAATAATAATGTGACGTTTCATTTGCCATCCCCTGAAAACCAGTCGCCTGAATCACACAGGAAATAACTGAACACAAACTGGAATGATTCTGGTTATGAAAATCCGGAATCAATTAAAATTCCGCGACACGGGGGACGTGTAAGGCGGTCCCTGGAACATGCTGACATTTCCAAGAATGTCCACATTATACCTGGAAACAATACTGAAGTAATTTAGTGCTCAGTATTTTCGATTTTTTTTTAATATTAAGCCGCTTGCTCTAAATAACATGCGAATAAATTGACAAACAAGTAAATATTTAAAAAAAAAAAAATACAGGAACTGAGAGGTAATATAGGGTGAGGACGTAATTTAAAATAAAATGTAGAACAATAAAAATTACCATTTCCAATTTCTGGAGTGAATATGTGTAAAAAAAATAAATAAATAAAATACAGGAAGTAAGGGCGTAATTTAAAATAAAAGGTAAAAAATAAAATACAGGAACTGAGAGGTAATATCGGGTGAGGACGCAACTTAAAATAAAGTAAAAAAAAAATACAGGAACTGAGAGGTAATGTCGGGTGAGGACGCAGCTTAAAATAAAGTGAAAAAAAAAAAATACAGGAACTGAGAGGTAATATCGGGTGAGAACGCAACTTAAAATAAAGTGAAAAAAAATACAAGAACTGAGAGGTAATATCGGGTGAGGACGCAACTCAAAATAAAGTGAAAACATAAAAACAGGAACTGAGAGGTATTATCGGGTGAGGACGTAATTTCAAATAATAGGTAAAAAAAAAAACAGGAACTGAGAGGTAATATCGGGTGAGGACGTAATTTCAAATAAAAGGTAAAAGAACGAAAATTACCATTTCCAATTTCTGGGTAGAGAGAACAAGACAATAGTCACTACCCAATTCATCCTTAAGCTGCTGAGTTAAGGATGAACCTCCCAGACAGAAAACATCGTATACAGAAAATTTTCTCAACATTAGCCGCTTCATATGAAAACTCAATATCATTCTTATTCAAAACATGAACGAAATGAAAGTCAGATTCCTCAATCACAAACAATCAACAAACAATTAAATATAAATTTACACACACACACACATATATATATATATATATATATATATATATATATATATATATATATATATATATATGTGTGTGTGTGTGTAAATTTATATTTAATTGTTTGTTGATTGTTTGTGGATTGAGGAATCCTGACTTTCGATTTCGTTTCATGTTTTGAATAAGAATGATATTGAGTTTTCATATGAAGCGGCTAATGTTGAGAAAATTTTCTGTATACGATGTTTTCTGTCTGGGGAGGTTCATCCTTAACTCAGCAGCTTAAGGATGAATTGGGTAGTGACAATATATATATATATATATATATATATATATATATATATATATATATATATATATATATATATATATATATATATATATATATATCTACATTAAAGAACATCAGTTGAGAGATAATTTATTAAAGGGTATCCTCACTGAGCACAGCCCGTGGAAAAACAAAAAATGAAACATGAGAGAAAAAAAAAAGGAGATATCAACATTTCTACTTTCAGCACCTTCCGGCGAGCATTGTTTTTGTTAATTTGTAATTCGAGACAAATTTTCAGCCTGGACTCTTTTTCTCTCTCTCCCTCAAACATTTTAATGATATTCGGAAATGGTATCTGATTACCCGGAGCATTGTAGCGACTCATAATCAACATCATTAAGGGTCGCAGTAAGCAATTCTTCCAATTCCCTAAACTGGAAAATAGAAAAAGGGAAAATGTTTTTCAGTTTAGTTTTTGTTGCAATCTTTTTTTTTTTCTTGGAAACTCGAATCAAATGATATTCCGAGAATTCCTGACGCTCACTAACTTCTTTTTTGTTTAACGTTCCGTATTTTGCTTAATTAAAGAGAATAATATGTATTGATAAATAAAAAAAAATATTTTTTTGACTTGCAAGGCAATTTAGATAATATATTTGAGAGTAATACACTTAGGCATTGTATTACTATGTTTCTCTTATCATCTCGTCACATTTTCAAGCAACAACAAACGTCATGACTCTCTCTCTCTCTCCTAGCTTTGTTGTACATTACTAGTGATCAAGGACGCGGCTCAAAAACGAGACCTGCGTTCGAGTCCGGAACGAGGAAGGAACGATACAAGAGCATTTCCTTAAATCATCAGGTCTTAATCAGTGAATTATGTACCTGGCTGTAAGTCAACAAATGTAGGTAAAAGAACTTTAATGAAAATAGAAACAAAAATTATCTGTACTTGGACAAAATGTTGACCACCATAATATTCCAAAAATTTATTCAAAATAACGGACAGAACATATCGAAGTAACCTAGGGTTCTTACTCATGAAATGTGTACCTGGTTGCTAGTCGACTATTGTGGGTTACAGCTTCAAGAAAGACAGAAAAAAAATTATCTGTAATAAGAAAAAAAATTTATCCTCAGGATGCATTATGTAAAACAAAGAAATGGACTCACTGAGGTAACTCCCAACTACTACCATTTCCGGATAATCCAAAGATATTAATAGCTCTCTCACGTCACAGCCCTGGGGGTGGGGGGGAGACCGTCGCAGTCCTCATACGAGTGGCGACGATGAATCTGGGATCAGCTGGTCTATGAGGCGTCTCATGAATACGAATGTTTTCGTTATGTCGTCTCTCACTTGGCTGAGAATTCTGACGAATGAAACGAGGCGTTTCCTTACCCTCGTGAATTAGGGCATTATTATCCAATATCATAAACCAGCGTGGACCGATTAAGTGCAAGGTGTTCATCTCTCTCTCTCTCTCTCTCTCTCTCTCTCTCTCTCTCTCTCTCTCTGAGCTGAAGACTATTCTCGCTCTTATTCTTAAATGTGACATTCTCTCTCTCTCTCTCTCTCTCTCTCTCTCTCTCTCTCTCTCTCTCTCTTTTTAGTTGAAGACCACACTCGCTCATTTTTCTCTATCTGTTCTCACTCTCCTTCAAAACCAATAGTTCTCTCTCTCTCTCTCTCTCTCTCTCTCTCTCTCTCAATTGAAGGCCTTTATCGTTCTCCTAGTAATGACATATGTTCTCACTCGCACTCTTCAAAACCAATAGCTCTCTCTCTCTCTCTCTCTCTCTCTCACTGTCGATGGGTGTCGTGTTATCCAAGATTGCCATTGCCTTAGGTAACAGATCTTTCCATTGTCATATGTCTCAAGGTCGTACATAGAACAAATAACTATTTTGCAATTAACGATCATTAATTAGTATTGTTTTTATGTACGTATCTCTCTCTCTCTCTCTCTCTCTATCTAAGATGCATCCCAGACCATCCAAGACTGGAAGATGCAAAATATACCGGAAGATGCGTTAGCAACTCTCTGGTAGACATCAAAGGCGCCCCACACTGAGGGACCTGGGGCAACCCGAACGAATTGTAAGGTCTGTAAGGTAAGGTCTCTCTCTCTCTCTCTCTCTCTCTCTCTCTCTCTCTCTCTCTCTCTCTCTCTCTCTCTCTATATATATATATATATATATATATATATATATATATATATATATATATATATATATATATATATATATATATGCATATATATATATGCATATATATATATATATATATATATATATATATATATATATATATGTATGTATGTATGTATGTATAGCTCTGTTGTAATTAACGATCATTAATAAGTATTGTTTTTATGTACGTCTCTCTCTCTCACTCTCTCTCTCTCTCTCTCTCTCTCTCTCTCTCTCTCTCTCTCTCTCTCTCTCTCTCTCTCTCTCTCTATATATATATATATATATATATATATAATAATACACACACACACACACATATATATATATATATATATATATATATATATATATATATATATATATATATATGCATATATATATATAGATTTGCTGAGAGAGAGAGAGAGAGAGAGAGATTAAAAAGGTCTTAGGGCCTTCGTAGGAATATCATATATCATTTTGTATGTGGGACGCGAATTCTGAAAACAGCAGTAAAGTGGATCGCCGGTGTTAACGTTTCCTGTTACTGAGAGAGCCTAAAGAGCGGTGTCATACGTAAACGTTTTCTGACATTTAAGTTGCTTCCCACTGAACGCACCATTAATTTGTCAATATCTGTGACAAATTTGAAGTTGCGCACGTCTGTGCCTTCGTGACATCGGCGTACCGAGCAGTGCGAATTCCATAATAATACCCAATAACAGAGCAAGCACTCTGGAAACAATATGCTTTTAAACGATGCCGGAAAAGCTGCTTTCGTGGTCGAAATCGAAGGCAAAGTCGGCGGCATTCGGCAGCCTTGATCATTCTCAGGGGGTGACATGAAGAAGGTACAATGACCTCCGAATACAAACGTCCCCTCTTTTGTCTTCTCTCTGATTGTCTCCTCTTCTTCCTCTTCCTCTTCTCCTTTTTCTTCTCTTCGACGTATGGCCCAATCACAAAACCTCTCTCCTCTCCTCCCCCCATCCCCGCCCCCCCTTACATCCACGCCCTCATGTCTCCCGAAGGGGGAGTGATAAATTTCAACTCTGCTAACTAAGCTCCACAAAAGTCCAAGTTGCCTGTCGTAAAATCTTTTTGTCATCTTTCTTCCAAAATGATTCCATTTTACAAACGCGCGACTGTCTCGCATGAAGAAGTTCTCCTGACTTTTTTTTCCAAATACAAAGTGAATTGAATACACCTCTTCTTTTTTTCACAACTTCGGTCGGAAAATAAAGGCAGCTATCGGCTAAGAATTTTAGTGTTTTTTTTTCTCCTGTAGGAATGATTAAGATAAGGTTTGACGTTGGGTACAATCATAAATAATTTACTGGAAAGTCTAAAGAATGATCTCCGAAATGGAAAAAATAAATATATAAATAAAAGTGTTTAAAATGGAACTCTATTTGCTTCCTTTTCGATTTGTCTTTTGAAACCTAATTAACATCTGCTTTGATGCAGCGTAATAATGACGCCATTTGTATCCAAGATTAGTGTATGTAAAGATACTTTTTGGAAACGACATACAAAATAAAAGACGTCATCCCAAGAGAGGTAAAATGGGGGTGACCTGAGCGAAAGATTAACGCCCCTATCTTGTGAGATGGAAAGTGCCGTGGGTCAAAAATAAAAGTAATATTAAAGGGTTATGTATGATATTAAAGAAATCATCACACAGTTTGAGCACGTTTCATAATTACAGAAAACATGACCTATAAATTATTCTGATTTGTAGTGTCTTTTTTAGTTATGGCGTTCGTTAGTAATCAAGTAATTTTTACAACAGTTACCACATATTAAAAACCACGAAAAAAGCATCTTTCAAAATTATTTAAAGAATTTATTCGAATACATTAAATTCCACACTGAAATACAGAGACGTATAAGAAGTTCCTTTACAATGAATCATATCAAAGAAGTTATCAATCATACTTTTCGCAACAACAGAGCGAAGGACTTGATAATAATAAAATCAGTAATAACAACAACAACGTGTCTTATCCCTCCCCCAGCTCTCTTTTTTAATCATAGGGATGAACCCCGCAAAAAAAAAAAAAAAAAAGATTTTAAGGAAGTAAAACTTTTCAGTCTTCTACAACTCGCCGGCAGCATTATATTTTCTCCTATGAAAACCAACATCTAATTCGACGTAGGTTGTTGTTGCTTCGTATCGGTCACCAAACTCGATCCGTACCTTTAACTCATTGGCATTCGGGCCTCATTGGGACTCAGGGCCCTTTATTACGAATTGTAAGTTTTGGTGATAATTGTTTTTTTTTTGTTCTTTAAAAGCACGCACGTTCATCTCCTCTCTTTTCGTTTATTCAACCTCCAGTGGGAATAGTGTCCAACTCCCTTCCTCGCCACTGTATAAGAAGAGTGACCTCTATTGCCTGCAATATGTCTTTTTCTCCTTATATCATGCGATATAGATCTATTCCAGGTCATAAATACACATATCTACGATAGTGAGGAAGATGGGTCTGTCCCAGCTCTAACAAAATACATCTGATTTCGACAGATATGCGTATGGATGAGCTTACGTAGGCTTATATCCTCCTGCGTAGTAGGTGACAAGTAGATTTTATATATATATATATATATATATATATATATATATATATATATATATATATATATATAAAGTAAAGGACAAGAAGTCGAAAGGCCTTGCAGTACTCCATTGTTTCCCTTACCTTCGTGGATTTTGTCTTTATTTATATATTCATCACGTTCCATATTTTTCGTGATTCAGTTATACACACATACACACACATATACATACATACATACATATATATATATATATATATATATATATATATATATATATATATATATATATATATATATATTTATATATAAATATAAATATATATATAGACATATTTGTAAATATATATATATATATATATATATATATATATATATATATATATATATATATATATATATATATATATATGTGTGTGTGTGTGTGTGTGTGTGTGTGTGTCTACAGTATATAATACATATATAAATTCATTTATTTTAATGCTATTTAGATGAGCTACCACACTCAAGTGCCTTTCAACTGTACGATCTTGTTTTTACACACATGGGTATTCCATTCTGTGGTATATTTGGAGTAAAGTCCATTTCCTCCTTCAGTTTGAAGACGTACAATTTAAACATGATAACAACAGAAATAAACTTCCACACGACGAAATTCTGTTCTAGTGCACAGGTTTACAATCTTGTACTGACCAAGTATCTTGCTTTGTCAGACTTTCCGCTATCTTCTTCTCATCGCCGAGGTAGTAATTAAAGATTTGGTTTAAATTTGGGCTAATTCAGAATAAACAGGACGTTAGTGGATGGTTCAGAGTATAATTACGCTGGCATACTGTTGATCATTAGCATTCCAACCACACTCTCTCTTTCTCAACAGACATAACATATTCCTGTCAGACCTTTTAGTACCTGATGGAAACGCTACTGCGACTATCTGGTTGTAAGTCCCTGTGCTAGCACAATAATTATTACATAAACGATGCAGGTTACTTCACTATCTTGGTCACACTACAACGCAATCCCCTTTGACTAACAATTCTTTTTAGCTTAGTTTTATATTATTTTGTTTAAAAAAAAAGCATCAGCAAATGAATTTTATACCTTATCCTCTCCTCTTGTTTTCATGCTTTGGTGTGCGGACTCTGAACTAAAAAAAAAATAAAATAAAAACTTTTTTTTACATAGGTTTACATTGGCAGTTGCAAAAAAAACTTCCGGTTACGGACTGAACAAAAAATAAAAAACTATTTTTTTATATAGGTTCACATTGCCATTTGTCAAAAAACTTCCTACGTGGGTTTCATGCCGCAACAAGTCTTCCTCAATGAATTTTGTTTGTTGCAACATGTCCTTCTCAATTGTTTTCATCCTGCAACAAGTCTTATATTCTTTTTTTTATCCTGCATTAAATCCTCGTTTCTTCTTTTTATCCTACAACAAGTCCTTCACAATTACTTCCTCTCCTGCAGCAAGACCTCGATTCTCTTTCATCCGGCAACAAATGCTTTCATTGGTTCTCCTTGTCATTAGCTTGTCCTTCTCAGTTCTTCCTTGCCCTCAATATGTTCTAAATAATTTTTTGTCCTAAAACATCCCCAATTACTTCTTGTCCCGCAACAAGTCCTTATCAACTGTGATTGGCTACTTTTCGTCCTAAATGTCTTCCTTAATTCGTTTCTGTTTTACAAGTCCCCCCCATTGCTCTTCATCCTGATACAAGTCCTCTTAAAGTCTTTTCCATCCTGAGATATTCCCGGTTGTTTTTTGTCCTGCAACAAGTCCTTCGTCTCGCCTTTCCTGTAGCCTTCTGTCTTACAACTCCTTTTGTCGTCCTTCCCTTTTGTTTTTCGTTCTGCCATAAGCCTTTCCTATCAGCTCTCCTGTCTTACAAACAACCCCTTCCTAGTTAGTTTTTGTCCAGTCATAAGTCCTTCCTTGTAGCTTTGGTATTACAAAATCTTCTTCGGTTTGTTTTTCGTCCTTCCAAGTATTTTTCTGTCTCACAACAACCTCTTTCACTTCTTTTCCGTCCTTCCTAGTTGCTTTTTCGTCCTATCATAACTCTTTCCTAGCTGCTGTACGTCTTACAACAACTCTTCAGGTCTGTTTTTCGTCCTTCCTTGTTCCTTTCGATTTGTCAGAAGTCTTTACTATTAGTTTTCAAGGTTGCAAAAGCCTTTTTCATTTGTCTTTTATTCTTACTGGTTACTTCTTGACTTGCCACAAACCTTCCCTGGTAGCTTCCCGTCCTACAAACACCCCTTCCTCTTGCTTTTCGTCCTTCCAAGTTACAATCATATTACCAAGTCTTTCCTGGTAGCTTTTGGTCTTAAAAACCCCCCTTCCTCTTGTTTTTTGTCCTTCCCAGTTGCTTCGACTTGCCAAAAGTCTTTCCTAGTAGCTTTTGGCCTTACAAAATCCCCTCCCTCCCTCTTGTTTTTCGTCCCTCTCAGTTGCTTTCGACTTTCCAAAAGTATTTCCTAGTATTTTTCAGTGCTGCAAAAGCCCTTTCCGTTTGTCTTTCATTCTTACTAGTTACTTTTTAGTTTTCTGTAAAAGAAAACTTTGTCTGTCCGTCTGCACTTATTCTGTCCGCCCTCAGATCTTAGTAACTACTGAAGCTAGAGACCTGCAAATTGGTATATTAATCATCCACCCTCCAGTCATCAAACACACCAAGTTGCAGCCTTCTAACCTCAGTAGTTTTTATTTTATTTAAGGCTAAAATTAGCCATAATCGTGCTTCTGGCAACGATTAGGGACAGACCACCACCAGGCCGTAGTTAAAGTTTCATGGGCCACGGCTCATACAGCATTATACCGAGAACACTGAAAGATAGACCTACTGTATTTTCGGTGGCCTTGATTATACGCTGTAGCGGCTGTAGAGCAAACTCGATTGTGCCGAAGAAACTTCAGCGCATTTTTTACTTGTTTGGCCTTCCCTAATAGCTTCCCTTCTTACAAACACCCCTTCCTCTTGTTTTTCGTCCTTCCCAGTTGCATTCAACTTACCAAGTCTTTCGTAGTAGCTTTGGCCTTACAAAATCCCCGTCCTCTTGTTTTTCGTCCTTCCCAGTTGCTTTTCGACTTGCTTAAAGTTTTTCCTAGTAGCTTTTGGTCGTACAAAATCCCTTCCTCTTGTTTTTCGTCCTTCCCAGCTACTTTCGACTTGCCAAAAGTATTTCCTGGTAGTTTTCAGTGCTGCAAAAGCCCTTTCCATTTGTTTTTATTCCTACTAGTTACTTTTCGCCTTGCCACAAGCCTTTCCTAGTAGCTTTCAGTCTTACAAAAACCCTTCCTCTTTTTTTTCGTCCTTCCCAGTTGCTTTCCCGTCCTGCACCTAATTCCACCCTGCCGTAGAGAGCCTTTGCCGAGTGATGGTGAAATTAATCCCTCTCTCGATGGAAACCTTTTCATTCGCTCTAAATATTATTATAAATAAGCGCCTTACCCAGCAACTGCCGTCTCGGGTAAACAAGGGTCTTTTTATCATCAGTGCATTCATTAAGTTAACGTCCGTCATTAGACTTCCCTACGACTGAAGGATCTATTCATAAGGATTCATGTACGAAGAGAAGGTGACGGAGGTAGAGCACGAGTCTAATGTGGAGGGAGTGGAGGCGATGGTGGGGAGGGTGGAGGAGACAGAGGAGGGGGATGGTTGGAGGAGAAAGAGGAGGGGGATGGTTGGAGGAGAGAGAAGAGGAGGATGGTTGGAGGAGAAAAAAGAGGGGATGATTGGAGGAGAAAGAAGAGGGGGGATAGTTGGAGGAGAAAGAAGAGGGGATGATTGGAGGAGAAAGAAGAGGGGGGGGATAGTTGGAGGAGAGAGAAGAGGAGGATGGTTGGAGGAGAAAGAAGAGGAGGATGGTTGAAGGAGCAAGAAGAGGAGGGTGGTTGGTGGAGAGAGAAGAGGAGGAAGATGGTTGGAGGAGAAAGAAGAGGAGGATGTTGGTTGGGGGAAAGAAGGACGATGTGTTGAGGAGGGGGTAACAGGATGGAGGTAAGATGGGATAGGGAGAAGGATGGGGGATGGGAGTAAGGTAGGATGTTTGGGTCTTCCGGCCTGATACTGATCCCATTTCTAATAAGCAACCGGATTAGTTTATTCTTTTTATTACTCTCCACATCATTATCAATTCCTTACCTTGCATCTTTTACAAAAAATTGTTTATCGAAACAAGGCATATAATTTAGAGTAGCTGTCACACAAGATAAGTTACATTTACACAGAATTCAATTCTTTACACGGTATGAGACCGTGAAGCTTAACTATATGGACTCATATATCTATCTATCTATCTATCTATCTATCTATCTATCTATCTATCTATCTATCTATCTATCTATCTATCTATATATATATATATATATATATATATATATATATATATATATATATATATATATATATATATATATATATATATATTTCACGCGTAAATAAACATAAATATCCAGTGGAATATATTGCCATTGTAAAAAACTATTTCTTATGCATATTTCATGAAAAAATTATTGCAATAATTATTACCTGAAACTCACAGAAAATAAGTGAAAAAAATTAAGTCCACTGTAACAAAAGAAACCATTCTTCAAAGACTAAAAATACGTCAGTCAGGGACAAGGAAGGAAGGAAGAAGAGAGAGAGAGAGAGAGAGAGAGAGAGAGAGAGAGAGAGAGAGAGAGAGAGAGAGAGAGAGAAGGTAGGGGGAGCCATCTCAACTGATGAAAATTCTGAGTTATGGAATGAAATCGCCTTGGGATAAACATCTCACCGGAATTTCTTTTTTTTTTACCCTCTTTTCAATCTCACTGTTGTTTTACTGACAAATGTTTACCCAACTACAGAGCAAAACAACATTATTATTATTATTATTATTATTATTATTATTATTATTATTATTATTATTATTATTTTACCAGACCACTGAGTTAACTATCAAATAAAAATTTAATTTCCTGCATTAATGCTAAGCCATGTATTTTCGACAAGAAGTGCCACATATACAAGATCATTTGTAACTTTGATTTAGCCACCGATGTTGACTATCTGGTGCTACTAGCGGCTGAAAAATGCAAAAAGATGTCAAGAAACGTGTTCATGAGGCACAGCTTATTATAGTAATTGTAAGTTTACACACATACATACAAACATATATATAAATATAAATATGGATACAGTATATATATATATATATATATATATATATATATATATATATATATGTATGTATTTATACGTATATGTACACTTATATATACACACACATATACATATATATACTGTATAATCGGGATTTCATATTTATGCTGTACATACCACTAGTGAAGCCGATGGGCAGACTAAGGTCACTATCATGGTCATTCTTAAAGGTCTATTATTATTATTATTATTATTATTATTATTATTATTATTATTATTATTATTATTATAGAAGCTTCTTCACATGAAGATAAAAGAAGGGAGCATTCAGCAACAAATATATACAAGCTAAATCATATGAAAAGGTACATCTAACTAAAAAAAAAAAACAGAGAATACTTCAGTACCAAATACCCCACGGGAAACGCAGGTGAGGAGGTGGAGGGGGGAGCCTTAGCCATAATGGGGCTCCATAGCTCCCCAGGTGTCCCACAAGAGAGAACTGGGGTCACGGAGGCCAAAAAAGGGTCATCGGGCTCCACAGGAAAGCCAGGCAAGAAGAAAGATTTCAGAAAAGAGGTCTAGGTCAATACTTTGGAAGCCACTGACGAGGACCTCTCACGGGATCCGTGGTCCCATGGCACGCTTCGAGGACATTTTTGATTTCTCCGGTTCCGTGGGTTTCGAGTTGGGTCCAATTCCAGAAGCAATTGCCATGAGGTGACGGAACGGCTCTCAAAATTAGAGTAAATCAAAATCATTCCTCAAGGAATTCCTGCTTTGGATTCCGAAGATTTTCTTAGGAGGAATTTGTCCTTTTAGTAAATCTTCTCTTTTAATAAATGCATTTGACCCATCATATTGGATACTGAAGATTCCGTTCCTCCATCTTAAGAGTCTTCCGTAATCACACACACTAAGTGTTTCTGATTTCCATTTCTTCTTTGGTAATCGTTTATATGTTGTTCGTTCATCTAGTTTTTGTTGTGTCAAGAAAAATGGATCTATCGTTTCCATTAATGCCTAGGGTAAAAAAAAAAAGGCATATTTGATTCACATAGCTGGAATGTATCTAGGCAAAAAGTGTAAAACTCTTTCGAATATATATATATATATATATATATATATATATATATATATATATATATATATATATATATATATATATATATATATATGTATATATATATATATATATATATATATATATATATATACATATATATATATATATATATATATATATATATATATATATATATATATATATATAAGTATAGAAAGAGAGAGAGAATATTCCTGTGATCAATTGGCATTTACGAAAACCCAATAACTTGCAAATATCATATGGGTACAAAAATAAAATTATAAACGGAAAATAAATCTTCAGGGTCTGACACAGGAAAAATACAATATTTTCGCAATTGTTGTCCAATGATTCGAAATGATTTACTGAAATCTATATTTTCCTAAACATCAAAGGGACTTTCTCAGCATCACGGCGTCTCTCTCTCTCTCTCTCTCTCTCTCTCTCTCTCTCTCTCTCTCTCTCTCTCTCTCTCTCTCTCTCTCTCTCTCTCTCTCCACTGTAAGAGAATGGCATTAAGAGAATGATCGCTTGACTGGTAAAGCAAAGATGATTTCTTTTGATTTGACATTTATTGTGAATCTCTCCTCTCTCTCTCTCTAATATATATATATATATATATATATATATATATATATATATATATATATATATATATATATGCATACATACATCCATAATATATATACAGTATATATATATATATGTTGTATGTATATATATATATATATATATATATATATATATATATATATATATATATATATATATATATATATACATACTGTATATAAAATCACACTCTCACGGAATGCTTCATATAAATACTATCTCCCATATAACAAACATAAGATACAAATATTTACGAAATATTTTACTTGGAAACCAGTTTACAAAATGTACAAAGTGGTATCGGGAAATATACATAAAAATCTACCTCTAGAAATCCGGTGCGTTTTTTAGTAATTTTTTTGACAAAGTATTTTTTTTTTATAGAAAAAAAAACTTGCTTATCCGTATTTGTCAACATGAATACAACACTGGAAGCCATTGGACAGACTGCTGTTTTATAAACACACACATACATACATACAAATATACATACATACATACATACCTATCACAAACGCATTTTTTAAAGGAAGTTACATTCTCGTTCTAAGTAAGTCTTTCGGAGATGAAGATGCTGGTTACACAGTCTTTTATGCCCCGGTTGCGAACCACAACGGTCCACCAACCACCAGGTACCTAGTTCACTATTTTGGTCAACAGAAACACAGTGGATTTTGCAGGAAACGGACCTAAAGACGTTCCCCTCGTAGGATCGAACTCAGGTCTTTCACCGGTAAATTCAGAACTAATTTACCTATCTATATATTTTTCTCTAATTATATACATAAATATAGACAAACACACACACATATATATATGTATGTATATGTTTATATATATATATATATATATATATATATATATATATATATATATATAATATAAACACAAACTTACAACTTGGCACAAACCGAGCCCTGCTACCTGATATGGAGGAACAATGCCAGCGGCTCTGAAGATCGCTATCAAAGAGCGCTCATAGACCGATTCCAATTACGCCATGATGGACATTCCAGACCAGACAATGTTGCGAGTCCAAAGCGACAAAGGTACGTAAACTACAAACCTCGCAAGCACATCCGTGCGTTGATTTGTTGCTTGTTATTTTCGTCCGTTCACTGAGTTTCTTGTTATTTTCGTCATTATTTTCTCATTATTTGTTTATTGTTATTATCGTGTTAATTTGTTTATTTACTTTCTCGTTATTTTCGTCATTATTTTTTTATTATTTGTTTATTGTTATTATCGCGTTTATTTGTTTATTTACTTTCTCGTTATTTTCGTCATTATTTTCTCATTATTTGTTTATTGTTATTATCGTGTTAATTTGTTTCCTGTTGTATCATCGTTTGTTTTTTGTTATATTCGTCTGTTTATTGGTTTCTTGTTATTTTCATGTTTATTCGTTTATTTTGTTATTTTCGTCTGTTTATTTGTTTATTGTTATTATTGTGTCTTTGTTTCTTGTAATATCATTGTGCACATTTTGCTTTATTCATCTATTTATTTGTTTGTTGTTATTTTCCTGTTTTTTTGTTTATTTAGTTATTTTCGTCTGTTTATTTGTTTCTTGTTATTTTCATGTTTATTTGTTTATTTTCTTATTTTCGTCTGTTTATTTGCTTATTGTTTTTATCGTGTTTATTTGTTTCTTGTTATATCATTGTTTATTGTTATATTCGTCTCTTTATTTGTTTGTTGTTATTTTCATGTTTATTTGTTTATTATTTCCGTCTTTTTATTTGTTTATTGTTATTATCGTGTTTGTTTGTTTCTTGTTATATCATTAGTTGTTGTTTTTTGTTAAATTCGTCTGTTTATTTGTTTCTTGTCATTTTCATGTTTATTTGTTTATTTTTTAATTTTCTTCTGTTTACTTGTTTCGTTTGATTTTCCTGTGTTTTTTTTCTATTTTGCTATTTCCCCCTTTGTTTTATTAGACTTTTCTGTTTGTGTATGTGTATTCTAATTTAATGTCTTTTAATACGTTCCATGAGGATATGTGCACATCTTGAATAATAATAATAATAATAATAATAATAATAATAATAATAATAATAATAATAATAATATATGCCATCACAACCCTCTCTCCTGATAGTTGCTAAAATGGAAACACTGATTATGAGAAAAATGTAGCTGAAAGGAGAAAGTGTTGTGATAATTTAACAATGGGAAACATTGTAATGAAATTTTGATATACTGAAAATAACAGAATAAAAAAAAACATTACAGGTACTTTAGGGAACTGTGTTGGATTTATGATTTAAGGTGTACTTAGGCCCATATGAAATTCCAATTCCAGAAACATACAGAAAATGTCAAGTATATTTTGGGCAATAATGCCGGATTTAAGGTAAATATGCATGAGTATAAACTTCGTTTGTGCGGCTAAAAAAATCCAGATTCCATAAACATAGTCGAAAAAAAAATAAAAGGGATTCTAGAGAATACTGCTGAATTTAAGTTGAATTTGACCACTTGTAAAATTCCAAAGTCCACAAACATGCGCCTGTCTTCAAGTGACAGAACCAGATTTCCGAACTATAAGAAAAGTATTTCTTGCACATATCACAGTCAAAGGAGAATCTTACGTACTGAAAGTCTGGGAAGTGACAGGTATTTATTCTTCTTCTCTGATTCTGAAAACTTGCTGAACCATCAGCTGCGGGCAGAAGCCTGATCCTGAATTTCAGGTCGAGGGTTCAACTCCTTTCCAGAGCAGAAATAATTGCCTCCTATATTTACTTGCAATGAAAGACAGGTGGGTACAATATACATATATGTATATATATACATTTTATATATATATATATATATATATATATATATATATATATATATATATATATATATATATATATATATATATATATATATATATATATATATATATATATATATATATATATATATATATATATATATATATATGGTAGTTTGGTAATTTGACTCCTGGTAATTTCACTCCCAGTATTTTGACTCAGATAATTTGATTCCTAGTAATTTCACTCCCAGTATTTTGACACCTGGTAATTTCACTCCCGGTATTTTGACTCCGGTAATCTGACCCCTGGTAATTTGACTCCCGGTATTTTGACTCCGGTAATTAGACTCCAGGTAAGTTCACTCCCGGTAATTTGACTCCGGGTAATCTGACTGCCAGTACATTTCACTCTGGGTAATTTCAGTCCCAATATTAGAAAAATGCAAAATTCATTCAAAACGTGTTGAAAACCTATTACCAGTCCAAACCAAAACATGAAATTAATATTTGTAATATAAACAAGTAAATATAAATATACGAAAATTTAAACAAATATTACTAAAAGTCGTCAATAATGTTTTATTGTTTTGTAAGAAAAAAAAAACGTACAATAAGAAGTAAAGCATAAATGTAATCATATCAGACTAAAAATAAGAAATAATAAGAAAGGTACAATAAAAAGCAGAGCATAAAAATATTAATAAAAGCTTCAATAATGATGAAAGTTGTGAGATACTGTTCGTACAAAAATCGACCTTTTTTCGGGACTTTATCGCTCAGTAATAATCTGCAGCCGTTTGTTATATCTTTACACTTTTTTTTTTTTTGGTCTCGCAGATCTCGTCTCGATCGAATTGAATCTTTTTCAGTTGTGCCCGGTGTTCTTCCCTTTTCAATGCGGTAATTAATTTCCATAGATTCGGATGTGCGCAAGCTAAAGGACTTTGTAGTGCGCAGTGATATTATCCTCTGAATGGTCATTAGTGCGAGGTATATCCGTTTCAGTTCTACAGCGAATACTCCAACCAGCAATGGGAAACAAAGGAGAAGTCCTTCGCTGTCTAATTCCTCCACCTCTCACGCATCCTATATTTATATATAATAATATATAGCAGTTAAAATAAGGTTCTGTTAGTGACTGTTGCGTCGATTTTTACTACGGAGCCTCCCCCTGTTAGCTTTATTTAAAATTATATATTTATATGAATAAGTATATGTATATGTATACACACACATATATGTACATATAATTATACATATGTATGTATATAAGTACATACATACATACATACATACATACAAACATACATAAAACAAGACTTTCTATCAAAAATAACATTCAAATTCTTGCATAAATACAAGCGGAACCACCCACCTCCCCACAATACTTAACCTTACGACACAGCACCTCTTCAACAGCAAGCAAACATCTACAAGAAGGACCTCAGCTAGATCCTACATTCTACGCCGTTGTTGCTCTCTCTCTCTCTCTCTCTCTCTCTCTCTCTCTTTCTCTCCCGACATCCCGCTCCTCCAGGACTCCTTATCCTGCAAATAGAGATAAGAGACCCGGCCGGGACTCCTCCCGAATATGTAACAGGGTGCCTCTTCAACACTTGCTGTCTAGGCCTAAGCCACTCATACATAACGAGCAGGGAGGGGGGGGGGAGGGCTCACGGGGATCGTCTTGGGTCTATCTTTTATCCCTTTAGGCCACAAAGGGCCTACGAGCCATGTTTCGAGCAGGATTAAGAGGAAATGTAAATACATACACACACGTATATGTATATATACGCACACACACACATCCTTTCCTTTTATGAGTGGCTGCGGAAGATGTTAATCTTCTGGTTGCTGACCAGCATTTGGGAAAGAGGCTGCTCACTACAGCCGACCACAGTCGAACAACTACCATGTATTTATTTATAACCTATATTTTCTGTAGGTAACCGACTGCTCAACGACTTTTCACAGAGCGGGCCTAATATCGTTCTGCTTTGCTCGGGAACAGAATCCGGGCTCTCTCACCGGTAAGGCAAACGTCCTAACCACTAAACTAGCACTTACCGAAACTGAATAAATGATCGTATAAAAACAGAAACCGTTCACCATTGGGAATTAAAGTATACAAATGAATAAATGTATGATACAACAAAAAATACAATAAGAGGGGTATTAACGGGTGTGTTAGTCGTATCTTTTTGTTCGCTGTACCCTGTTTGGGGGGCAAAATCGACTTACAAAAGAACCTGATTAATTGTCTGCATATTGTATGAGTGACTGGAAGCGCACGGGTGGAAACGGGCTAGGGATAACAGTTGCCTCATACTCAATAATAATAATAATAATAATAATAATAATAATAATAATAATAATAATCCCCGTAGGGGCGTAGTGCCGTCAGTGCACCACATGCGGTGCACTGTAGGAACTACTTAAGCTTCTTTGCAGCATGCCTTCGGCCCCTAGCTGCAACCCCTTTCGTTCCTTTTACTGTACCTCCTTTCATATTCTCTTTCTTCCATCTTACTCTCCACCCTCTCCTAACAATTGATTCATAGTGCAACTGCGAGGTTTTCCTCCTGTTACACCTTTCAAACCTTTTATTGTCAATTTCCGTTTTAGCGCTGAATGACCTCACAGTTCCCGGTGCTTGGCCTTTGGCCTAAATTCTATATTCAGTTTAATAATAATAATAATAATAATAATAATAATAATAATAATAATAATAATAAGACTACGAATATGAATTCCTTTCTGCTCACTGACTGGGTATCAGAATCATTATACACAATCCCATATGACGCGACACAAAAAGGATTATTTACAGGGGCAGTTTCCAGAAAATAAGATGCGAAATAAGTGAAATGACAAGACCGTAATAAGTTGAAATAAAAAAAAAAACTCAATTTAACCAGACACAGACTATATTCATCGACCGATATTATCAGCGACTGATATTTACCCCCAGCGAGATTGCGTAATATCGGTCTACGGATTTTCTCACCTGGGTACTGTGACGGATATTGATCGCAGAATGGTGTGTGTGATGAACGTTTATCAGCGTGACCATGGCAACAAATTCGCTCCACAGCTGATCTGGCGATCGGTAAGGTTACCCAACGTTACCCTGGACAGTACCTGGATGGGTGAGGTTAAGTGGTGTCGGCTTGGTCAGTACCTGGATGGGTGAGGTTAAGTGGTGTCGGCTTGGTCAGTACCTGGATGGGTGAGGTTGCGTGTTGTCGGCTTGGTCAATAAATGGATGGGTGAGGTTAAGTGATGTTGGTTTAGTCAGTACCTGGATGGGTGAGGTTAAGCGATGTCGGCTTTGTCAGTACTTGGATGGGTGAAATTAAGTGATATCGGCTTGGTCAGTACCCGGATGGGTGAGGCCAAGTGATGTCGGCTTGGTCAGTTCCTGGA
>NC_089750.1:62264706-62267206 GCF_040412425.1 Macrobrachium rosenbergii
CAATTCCCAACCACTTAGGAAATTTATTTCTATCAGGAAACGGGGCATTAGTAATCTTATTTTTCCACCCGTCTTACTTCCTGCAGGAGATATATGGAATATCTCAGCCAGGTTTCCCTTCAAACAGCCCAGGATGCACTCGCCTCTACACCCATTATCTCCTCGTGAATTTAGGGAATTTTTATACTTTCCCCCCATATCTGAAGAGGTTTTCCTAGCTACGGTTCCTCCGCTGCAAGTTATGTTTCCATCATTCACAATGCTCTCCCGGAAACGTCCTTCTGGGGGGCAAATACTGAAAAGCAATATTCCTTGAGGGGTTTCCTTTCCGTTTTAAATATTTCTATGCACACTCGGGGTATTTATTTCTAGCATTTCCGTTTCAGCCTGATGCTATATCCGCCGGGACACGCACACGCACACACACATACACACACATACACGAAAGCAGAGGGAAATTGCGAGGGGCTAACCACGAGTGTTGGGGAAGAATAATGAGTAATTCTACAGATGAGCTCCTCACGGAGATATAGCCCTAGCCTAATAATAAAATCTTTTTGATTGAATATTATAGAAAAGGGAGTATATAACGCAGTAAAGTTGAGATAATTTGAGAAATTTACCAAGATAATGTGAGAAAAATACATTCTTTTGTTCATGTTTTGACATTCATCCCCGAGGGGTTGGTACTAAACAAGGCGGCCCCGCGGAAGTTTTCTGTAACAGGACCGAATAACGATACTGGACTGGGCTTTAGCGACTAAAAGACGAGGGATGCTGTATCTTGGTATCCCATTCCTACTCCTAGTGGCTATACTATCCACTAATATCGTGATCAACTGCTACTCACGACAGACCCATCCATTACACTCTGTTGTGCGTCACCCCAATGCAGACATCCCGCTGATCCCAATTTCCACTGAATTCAGACACCGCCGGGGAGGTTGCCCCTCCACCGCGTCCTGGGTTCACCTGCGAGTCCCTGGGCTCCATCTACTACAAAGACATGGTATCCTTACTTCATTAGGATACTGCCTGCCTGTCCTGCTACACCAGAATAATGGGCAATTTACGAACCAATATTCCATGTCATCAAGGCATCAGGAGTTAGGAGACACCTCACTTTCAAATGCATCAGGCCTTGAGGATGAGATGGCAACAGGTTCTCAGTCACTGGGCGAAAGGTGCTTTTAAATGGATTTTTCTTTAATGATGACAAACCAGTGTTTGAAAAATACTGGAAAAAACATCCATGCTGGTCTGGAGATGCAAAGCAAGGCTGTGAACTTTATCTCACTACTATCAGGGCGTGTGTGTGTGTGTGTGTGTGTGTGTGTGTGTGTGAATATACTATATATTTATAAGGGTTAAGATTATGTACGGCTTTGTTTTGGCCAGAAATCCAGCACCGTTTACGAATGTGCTAATCTGCCCACGCTCTTAGCATGATTGCCAGCTATTCAATGTGCCTGCTTTCATAGAATTCATAACGATGCATTAACGTGGCCGCATTTAATGACATACAGCATGCAATGATTTGTCATCACGCATGGCAAGATTTGGTTGGAATACACGAAAATTCGATCAGCACTCATTACGAGAATTAGCAGAGCAAGAGTAAGTTATAAAAAAAACATTAAATATCAGCGCTCATAAGGAAAATTAGCAATCATTATTAGTCCCTTAACGTTGTTTGACGTAGGAACTTTATTCATCTGATTTTGTTAGTCTGTTTCTTTGTCAGTCCGCAATGTATCTAAAGAAATAAACAAGTAAAAAATGCGCCGAAGTTTCTTCGGTGCAATCGAGTTTTCTGTACAGCGTATACTCAAGGCCACCGAAAATAGATCTATCTTTCCGTGGTCTCGGTATAATACCGTATGAGCCGCGGCCCATGAAACTTTAACCATTGGCCGGTGGTGGCCTATCCCATATCATTGACAGAAACACGATTATGGCTAACTTTAATCTTAAATAAAATAAAAACTACTAAGGCTAGAGGGTTGCAATTTGATATGTTGGATGATGGAGGGTGGATGATCAACATACCAATTTGCAGCCCTCTAGCCTCAGTAGTTTTTAAGATCTGAGGGCGGACAGAAAAAGTGCGGACAGGATAAAGCACGTACCGACAGACAAAGCCGGCAAAATAGTTTTCTTTTACAGAAAACTAAAAACAAGGTTCAACACATTTTTGTAGAGAGGTGTCCTACAATAGTCAAGGAGGAGTCGTTTATAAACTGAAATTATCACGAATCCAATGTGGATTCACAATATCTTTTTTAATTATCCATGCGAAAGCAGACGATTTTTTAACTTTTACGCTAATTTTCAAATGACAAACGTCAACACTGATATAAATATTCAATAAAACCTTTGCCACGAAAATCCCCCAACCAGTCAGATTTCATGCGAATGTGATCAATAATAAATCCTAATCACATAAGCGGATGAATGTGCTTTCAAAATGCCTTCTAATTAAGAAATGATTTCCCTTGAA
>NC_089750.1:62272206-62287206 GCF_040412425.1 Macrobrachium rosenbergii
GCCAAGTGGGCAATCGTTTTTATTGCTTTTTAGGCTGAAATATATATGTAGAATCTACTGGTGACCTCCTTGTGGTTAAGGTGACCCGGGTTCGTCTCCCGCGACCGGCAAATCACAAGTCTCTTCAATTTCTTGTGTTTGATGTCACGGCTTCGTATTTACAAGCATATCCAAAAAAAAAACGCGAAGAATTGAGAAGTTAAGAGGGCATTGTGGCTATCAGAATTACATATATATATATATATATATATATATATATATATATATATATATATATATATATATATATATATATATATATATATATATATATATATATATATATAATAACCACAATGCCCTCTTAAATTCTCGATTTCTTTACACTTTTGGATCAGCTTGTCACTACAAAGCCTGAAAGTCCGAATGAAAAAATAACGAAGAAATTCTGGCATCCGTAGCCGGATTCGAATCCTCGTTACATCAGAACGAGGATAGCTTAACCAACCTGTCCAAGGAGAATGATAAAAAAATCTATTGCCTTTCATACATAAATACATTATCGAATTCAGATACATTTATTAGAGCTGTAATAGACCCATCTTCTCCATCGTAGCCAGGTGTTTAATCGTCAATAAACGATTAAATACTTCTCTATGATGGTATGTATGAATCAGTGTGACTGTGGGACCGCGCTCCTATTAATCTTCTGTTATTAAAATTTCAGTTACTGTTTTTTTTTTTTTAACATTAAGCGCCTCAAAAACACATTATTAATAAATGTCCAGATTCTAACAATGGAGATAGCATCGTTACAAGAAGGCAACAGTAACAAGTCATACCTTCCTCTATTTACCAAAACACCACTTCACTCCCACTCATTCCCTCTGTCTGTTATAACACCATTCCACTCTTGTCAACGCTCTCTCGTCCATCGCTTTCCAATAAATAGCGCCGGCAATAAACGCTGGCAATAAATCCTCTGCAGCGACACTGCATTTGGTGCAAGCGAAGATTAAGCGAGGAAGTAAACTGCTTGCTTTCAGGCGCTGGCTGGAAACCACCTCAGTCCACAAGACAGAAATAAGTCTGGCCGAGATTTGCGGCCGAGGTTTCAACAACCGCGGTTCGCGGCTTCTTCGGGCTGGAAGATCTGATTCTTTCTCTTCCGGGATTTTAAATCTAGTAACACAGGGAGAGAGTTTCCGACAGTTCTTTTTACTTATATTTGCACGATTCTGAGTGCGGTTTTATTTCATTTCATCTTTCTGGCAGTGTTACTGATGGCCATACTCTTTGAATTGCATGATGCTATAATATCTATCTATCTATCTATATATATAGATAGATAGATATTATAACATCATACAGTATATATATACACATATATATATATATATATATATATATATATATATATATATATATAAATATATATATATAATTATATGTATATATGTATAATTAATTGTATATATGTATAATTAATTGTATATATATATATATATATATATATATATATATATATATATATATATATATATATATATATATATATATGTGTGTGTGTATATGAGTGTCAGTGTGGCCGCAACCATAGTAATTCTGTGCGTGTTTTTTTCTATGTGCTCCAAAACTCATTAGCGATAATAGTCTTCATATTAGAAATTGTTACAAATAGACACTAATTTTTCCCTCTTCACTGTAATTGCCTTCCGAAACAAATCCAACATTTTCATTTTTTCCGTTTCTCTACTCGCCAGAACACCACTTACTCCTGACTTTTCTCTTTGTCTCTCTGTTATAACGCCATTCCACTCCATTCCACTCTCTCTTGTCAACGTTTCCTCGTCCATCGCTCTCCAATAAATCGCACTGGAAATAAGCGCTGGCAATAAATCCTTTGCAGCGACGCTGCATTTGGTGCAAGCGAAGAATAAGCGAGGAAATAAACTGCTTGCTTTCAAGCGCTGGCTGGAAACCACCTCAGCCCAGAAGACAGAAATAAGTCTCGCCGAGATTTTCGAGACCGAGGTTTCAACAACCGCGGCTCGCGGCTTCTTCGGGCTGGCGAACATGATTCTTTCTCTTCCGGGATTTTATTTTGCTTCCGGGTTTTAAATTTAAATGTCACAGGGAGAGGAGTTTCCGAGGTGCTTCCTATATTTATTTGTATGATAATGCGTGCGTAGTGTTACTGAAGTTGATACTCGTCGTATTACAACGGGGTTTTACTGTAAAGCTACGTTAAAGCTTCAAACGTCATTATCCAAATTTTGCACACTTAAATTTCACTTTTTGCATAAGTATATGCTAGCAACTAATACATCACGATTTATCGGTCATATATCTGTCACGTTGATTTATCGGAATTTATTACCCAATGTCTTCGCTATCATTTAGAATTGTTGGATAATCTGTTGTACATAATGATAATACGTCTATATTTGTATTCGTTAAAATGCCTCAACTGTATAAAAGTCAGATATACAATCTGCAATAAAAGTGGAGTCGCCACCAAGTGAGACTCAATAACAACAACAACATCGACAATAATAATAATAATAATAATAATAATAATAATAATAATAATAATAATAATAATAATAATAATAAAAATAATAATAATAATAATAATAATAATAATAATAAAAATAATAATAATAATAATAATAATAATAATAATAATAATAATAATAAATAGCAAAACAGACTCATTAGTGAAATCTTTGTCTCTATTTTCTGTTTGTTATGTAACAAGCAAAAATTCGCTAACAGATCTTTTTCTCCTATTATCAACTGGAACGTGACTGTTCCTCGACTTCTGTCAATAATATAATATTAATAATAACAAACAATTGATCTAACTTTTACTCTCACTTCAAAGTCCACACCAAATCCGGAATATAAAACAACTTTAAGAAAAGGCATCAAAAGCATTTTACACCCAATTTTATCCCAGCAATGAATAAATATATAACGCCCACCAGCGCCAAAAGAAGAGGAGAAAAATGGGAACGTTTTCATTTTTCATTCGCGCTGTGGCATAAAACTTTATTAATTTTCAGTGCTACACCGACAAGCCTCCTCGAATGTCATGGATATTAAAAATCAGCCGAGATTATTACTCTCTGAAAAATATACACAGCCATCTAGATATTGGGGAATTTCCTTTCATTTTGATGAATAACTATATATATATACAGTACATGTATATACAGTATATATATATTTATATATAAATGAATATATATATATATATATATATATATATATATATATATATATATATATATATATATATATGAATTTTTTATCACACCGTGATTTATATACAATTATGAAGCTACAAATGTCGCTTAATATCAAATTCACGCTACCTCTCTTGATAGCTGAGTGGTAACGTCGACTGGAGTTGCTGGATAAGTCCCGTGTCGAGGGTTCGTGACCCGGCAGTACCAATCCATTTATCACTTATAAATTCCCCTTCGGTGATAATTCTCCATCGGAGATATTCCCGAGGTAGCGTGAATTTGATATTAAGCGACATTTGTAGCTTCATGATTACACACACACATATATATATATATATATATATATATATATATATATATATATATGTATATATATATATATATATATATGTGTGTGTGTGTGTGTGTGTGTGTGTGTGTGTGTGTATATATATATATATATATATATATATATATATATATATATATATATATATACATACATATATATAGAGAGAGAGAGAGAGAGTGAGAGAGACTATTACCTTATCATTTAAATTTCATACGATTATGAAAGTGATCAAATCACTTTGGAGTTTATCATAGCTACTATACAGATACTAGTCATGGGGATAGCAACCTCATCCTAAAAACTAATAAAAAAGAAACCTGCAACAGACCTTTGTAGTCCGGTATTAATAGAAATGGATTAAAAATTAAGCAAGATGAGAATAAAGATACACTATTTTAATGAAAAATTCTTTGCAGCATGTGCTTAGTCTTCCTCTGGTGATAGGTTATAATAATTGCGAGGTTGATGTGGACCTCTGGGCCCAGAACCAACCAGCACAAAACGAAAGACAATAGAGACTGGCGAGGTCTCATTTTACATCTGACCCCGTAAAAATAAATCTGCCACAAAAACGTTATATAAGATGATGTGAATGAGGAACTCTGGAAAATATGAAGGAGACTTCAAGACTTCATTAAACACAGAACTGTAATAATCGTTTTTACAAGAAAAGCCTCTCTTTTTCTCTAAACGGATTAGTTAAAAACATAATATATAAAATACAAACCATATTTATTTTCAAGTACATCAGCTGCATTTTTTTTGCGCAAAATCGGCTTACGATAAAATTATAAAAAATTTTCGATAACTAATTAATTTAATCTAATTTAATAAGTAATTAATTAAAGTAAGCTCCTCCGGAAACCCTTTTAAACCCCAAGTTGAGAACCCGTTGCTTATGCTAACAATGGAAATAGAACAAAAACTTAGTAAAGATTAAAATTCATGATAAATATGTCCCATTTTCTATTCAACAAACAGACTGAAATAATACATAGATTATCATTCCTCTTTTTAATTTTCTGTAAAAGAAAGCTATTGTGCCGGCTTTGTCTGTCCGTCCGCACTTTATTCAGTCCGCACTTTTTCTGTCCACCCTCAAATCTTAAAAACTGATGAGGCCAGAGGGCTGCGAATTGGTATGCTGATCATCCACCCTCCAGTCACCATACATACCAAATTGCAGCCCTCTAACCTCAGTAGTTTTTATTTTATTTAAGGTTAAAGTTAGCCACAATCGTGCTTCTGGCAACGATATAGGATAAGCCAACACCGGGCAGTAGGTAAAGTTTCATGGGCCGCGGCTCATACAGCATTGTACCGAGACCACCGAAAGATAGATCCATTTTCGGTGGCCTTGATTATACGCTGTAGCGGTTGTACAGAAAACTCAATCGCCCCGAAGACACTTCGGCGCATTTTTTTACTTGTTTACTCCAGAGACCTGATACCGATAACGTGGTGTCCGTATATAGCCCAGGCCGGACGAAAAACAGCTCCGGGAAAGGAGAAGAAGAGTGGAACTAAACCCCGAAAGAAGAGACAAAGTTAAAATAGGATTATTTTCTATTGTTTTATTCCTTTTTTAATTCATAAAGAATGAGAATATTTTTCATTAACTTTCTGTTCCAAAGTGAATTGCTTCCAAATTTGATGGAAAATTACCAAACTGTAAATTGCAGCAAGCTATCAGATTGGATAGCAAATTTTGACTGGCATGTGCATCTGTTCAGTACAGCTGGTAGTGATGAGCTATCCGGAAATGGAATTCATGTCAGGTTTTGGTATATCGCTAGAGAACTCGTCTATATACATACATACAAATATACATACACACACATAAGTATATATATATATGAAATTTTTTATCTATATATATTATATGTATTTATATATTTACATATATATATATATATATATATATATATATATATATATATATATATATATATATATATATATATATATATATACACATGCACACACACATTATTGCACGAAAGAGCATTCGCGTAAAACAGCTCTTGGCTCCCATAAGTGAGGAAGGCACGACCAAAGTCAGGTATGAATTCTCCTGCAATAAAGATCCCTCGTGAAAACCGTGATATCTGGCACATTAGGGAAACAACGACAAACCCACAACAGGAAATATCATACCAGAGCAAGCAAAGTTGCCTTTCACCACTTCACAGGAGCTACATTTTCCCAGACTTCAACTTGAAACAAGTAGAAAATGCGCCGAAGTTTCTTCGGCGCAATCGAGTTTTCTGTATACATATAATGTTGTGTGAAATCCCAGCCGCGGCCCATGAAACTTTCAGCCACAGACCAGTGGTTGCCTATGCTGTTGGCACCTGTAGCTGTGCCAGATGCACGCTCATGGCTAACTTTAACCTTAAATAAAATGAAAACTACTGAGGCTAGAGGGCTGCAATTTGGTATGTTTGATGATTGGAGGGTGGATGATCAACATACCAATTTGCAGCCCCCTAGCCTCAGTAGTTTTTAAGATCTGGGGCGGACAGAAAAAAGTGCGGACGGACAGACAAATAGCCATCGCAATCATTTTCTATTATAAAAAACTAAAGTCAGTCTTTGGCATAAAGCCAACGCCAGATTTTTACTCCGTTAACTGCAACAACAGAGAAAAAACAAGCACCATGACCACCACAATGTAGAAAAATGAAAATATAAAAAAAAAAACACCAAAAAGTTCAAAATCCTGACCGAAGCACAAACAGCACGTATTGCTGGACCGTAAGATAACGATTAACGCCTTGCACAGTTAAATGCCGGAGGAAATGAGCAAGTGCATGCCGCCAATGCCTCTTCGCGAGTAACATGTGTTCCTTTATACACTGCAGCATCCTTGCAGTTTCCTCTTGCTCCTCATTCGTGTCTGGAATGTAAGTGATTTTACACACACACACATATATATATATATATATATATATATATATATATATATATATATATATATATATATATATATACATACATATACACACACACAGTATATGTATGTATATATCTTTAGCTGAGCAAGGAACGTATGCGTTACGAAAACAAAGTCAGTTTTACGAACAGTGGCTAAACCTTGTAGATGCAAACACAATTGAAATCCCATAAAGGAGACTGCACTAGGAAAGAAAGATCCTATAATAATAATAATAATAATAATAATAATAATAATAATAATAATAATAATAATAATAATAATAATAATAATAATAATAATAATGACGGTGACGGTAACGAAAATATCAACCGAGGTGAGGACGCTAACAACGTCAACAATAAAAAGTAATAATAATGAAAACAATGACAATAATGAATGTCTCAAAGCTTCAACGCAGCAAGGAACAGCAGGAATCAGAAAACACGACACAAAGCAACATGATTCTCCACAGCAAAAAGCGGAGACTCACGAAGAGTCTCGGGACAGAACGAATACTAATAACACCAGATACTGCAACACCTCACGCTTGGAAATACGAAATAGACAACCAACAATATCGAAAACACGGGGGGACATGCACAAAAGGACCTGCCTGAAGACATTATTATGGCTGTCTTCGCAAAAAGTTACATCTGTCACAGCAGATATAGATTTTGAAATATAGAAAAACAATAGAGCCCTTCAATTCAATGCCTATCTTTTTTCTGTTAACCATATCCCCAGCCTGGTATTTCCAAACTTGGTCCGTAAGAATAGTTTTATTCTCTGGACGAGATTACTGGGTGGGTTTCGAAGACGAGGTGAAGCCTTCCGATTATTCACTTAGAATGAAAAACGAAATTCAGTATTATGCTGACGGATTCAATGGTTTCTGAAAATTTCAGAGACAAAATTCCAAATTAGTTTTATGCCAACGTTTCTAAGAATACATCCTTGCATTAAGATCATTAAAGATTCTGGAAAGTATTTTTCTGTTTGATGCTCTCTTCATGACAACGAATAACAACCACAAGACTTTAGTCAGACAATTATAAAGGTTTAGCCCGAAATCACTACAAAATACACCAGTCGAATATTACAAAGCGCTGTATTCGTGAAAGGCTTCGTCCTATGTTCTCTCTCTCTCTCTCTCTCTCTCTCTCTCTCTCTCTCTCTCGTTTTCCATACACATACACACGCACACACATATACGTATGTATACCATACTAATAATGATTAATAAATTAATATACACCTCTTCATCATTATTTTAATATACACCTCTCCATTATTATTATCATTTTTGCATTTGTAAAAATATACTCGTATTCTTCGGGAAAAATTGTACCTACATGCCTATAAACCCCATCCCCCAAAGCACATACACACACACACACATATATATATATGTGTGTGTGTGTGTGTATGTGTGTGCATAAAATATGCATGTACCAGAACACAAGCAGTAAAACGGAATAAGACACTTTCCAGCTTATTGGTTTTTCTCGTTACCCGCCGCCGTCATTTTGTCCGTAAACGAAACAAATGCTAAAATGGTTTGTAATTGCATCTCGCTAACAGCTGCATTAAAACATTCAAGAGTCATCAATTTTCCGTTGCAGAAGTTATTGCAAGCGTCGGGTTGCAGAGCAAGTTGCAAGGAGTTGTCACAAAATATTTTCGCGATGGATTTCATATTTCCACGTCGAATTTTCATATTTTCCCTGAGCGAATACATGATGGCTTACGTGGAGAATTTTCATATTTTCACGACGCTTTTTCATATACACAAAGTTGTACAAAGTGAATTTTATTGTTTCCACGACGGATTTTCGTAGATAATTTTCATATTTTTACGACGACCTTTCTTATACACAAAGTTGTACGAAGTGAATTTTATTACTTTCACGACGGATTTTCGTAGAGAATTTTCATGACGACCCTTCATATACGCAAAGTTGTACAGAGCTAATTTTATCGTTTTCACGACGGATTTTCGTAAATAATTTTCATGTTTTCATGACCATTCATATACACAAAGTTGTACAGAGCGAATTTTATCGTTTTCACGACGGATTTTCGTAGGTAATTTTCATATTTGCATGACCATTCATATAAACAAAGTTGTACAGAGCGAATTTTATCGTTTTCACGGCGGATTTTCGTAGATAATTTTCATATTTTCATGACCTTTCATATACATAAAGTTGTACAGAGCGAATTTTATCGTTTTCACGACGGATTTTCGTAGATAATTTTCATATTTTCATGACGACCTTTCATACACACAAAGCTGTATCTGTACCAATATAAACTTTGAGTTAAAATACATATAAAAGGATATATTCATCTGAAATTAAATTTTTGAAAAAATATCGCTCTTTCATAACACGTATTAATTCATCATGTAACAACGGGATGCAGTGCTTTCTCTTTAATCCCACTGGCAAAATATTCCCGGTAAATTAATAGACTAATCCCTTTTTTCAATTTTCAGGATTTACGCTCCGTATTTATGAATTTCTTTAATCACTCTGTATGCGTTGTATTTATGATTATCTTAGTGAGAGGCGTTCTAATTTCACGTGAATTCTTTTGCAAAAATTACATTTTGATGGTTTTTTTGTGATTTGTATCTCCACCATAATTTTTATAACACACAAACTAAGGTTTTCGTGATCATTTTCTTCTACATTATAACTCTTCTTCATCGTGCTCATATAACCTTATGCAACACGCAAAAGAGATATGAATTCAATTGCAAGTTTAAGAAAAAATAATGGTAAAAGAAATAAGGAAAAAGAACAAAAAAGTATAAATTAATGTATACTATAATAACAATAGGTTATACAAATATTATGGGTCCATGAAAAATTAGGATAAAGAACAATGAAACAGAAATTAATATATACAACAAACATCGATAACTAGGGCAATAACATAGGCCTATACCTCCACAACAAAGCCAATGGAAAATGCAGTACTTTGTAATCCAATTTATTCCTTTATGCAAGGATAATGTTACAAATGTTATTTACGTTACAGGCGTGGGCTTGACATCAATAAAGTACACCTGAGGGTAAATACAAAAACAATTCGTAGATAGGCACTGAACAAATAAGTACGTGGCATTTCAGGGCTTTTCAATATTAATTCCTCCAAGGGCACCCTGAGTTAATCAATTTCCCTCAGAGTTAGCCTATTACCCCGTGCGTTAGCCAAGCATTCCGCATTTCACCAAGAACCCTCTGAATTAAGCATGTGCTTCCCGACGTAGCCAATTCAACCCTGAATTATCCAAACCACCGGCCGGGCACCTCATTAATTCCTTAAGCAACTAACATATTTTACGAACGCATTTAATATGGATCACTCATTAATGGTAGACAACACGTAGCTTTAATAGGAAAAAAATAAAACCAAAACGCGAGGAGTCAAAATGCAAAATCTAAATCTAGTCACTACTGCGGGTCAATTAAGGTAATAAATTGCCTGTCAGCAAGCATATACACAAACCCGTAGTTTCAGCAGTCACATACAAACCAACCAGAGATAAAATATACAAAAAAATAAATGTTAATTCAAATGCTTATTTCGTCGTTTCAAAAAGAGTGATGACTGGTGCCCTTTAATTCAACACGCTATAAAAATCACTGACATCATTTCTGAAATCAATTAAAAATGCAATACGAACAGAATTTATATGTGGGGCAACGCTATTGCAGTGCAGTACCTGACATTTTTTTTTTAATTCACGTGCGTTCAACAACATTCACATTTCAATTATATTTAGGCAAACTATATTTTTATTTCAACACCATAGCAGTTAGTACCAGGAATCGATCCTTCGTGCTGACATTAAATCTTACAGAGGGCTTTGCAAGCCTCCCTATATTACGCGTTATTGAATGTCCATTACAGCATGGTTTGAAAGCCAGCAGCTGTTTTGCTTTCTACCTGTTACTTTCAGTGCATTTCCTTTCATCTCTTTACACGTAGCTGTCCAACTTCTTTAACTGCCTTGGTCTAATTTTCAACAATAACTTGAATTTTACCTGAGTTTGAAAACGAATCAGTTTCCCCATTAAATTATAAATATAACGAAACATGTAAAAAATGCGCCGAAGTTTCTTTAGCGCAACCGAGTTTTCTGTACAGCGTATAATCAAGACCACCGAAAATAGATCTATCTTTCGGTAGTTTCGGTATAATATTGTATGAGCCGCGGCCCATGAAACTTTAACCGCTGTCCGATGGTGGCCTAACCTCTATCGTTGCTAGACGCACGATTATGGCTAACTTTAACCTTAAATAAAACAAAAAATACTGAGGCTGGAGGGCTGCAATTTGGTATGTTTGATGACTGGAGGGTGGATGAACAACATATCAATTTGCAGCCCCCCTAGCCTCAGCGGTTTTTAAGATCTGAAGGTGGACAGAAAAAGTGCGGACGGACAGACAAAGCCGAAAATAGTTTTCTTTTACAGAAAACTAAAACTAAGTAGGTCGCTTCCAATGAAGATTAATTAACCTGATTTCCCCTGACAATACCCAATATTGTACAACAGTCAACATTCTAGAATTCGTTTCCATAGTTCTGCCATAACTCTTAACTGACGTCAATAACTATCAAATTAACGCATTCCATGGTAAAACCCAAAAGAGCCCATTAGCTTGTTACGCATGTTAATACAGAACAGAAAAACAAAGCTACGATAAATATAACAAAATGTAAGCTAAAATCTCGGCTAGCACGCTGTTGGCCCAGCGTTCGACTCTCCGACCGGCCAATGAAGAATTAGAGGAATTTATTTCTGGTGATAGAAATTCATTTCTCATCATAATGTAGTTCGGATTCCACAATGAGCTGTAGGTCCCGTTGCTAGGTAACCAGCTGGTTCTTAGCCACGTAAAATAAATCTAATCCTTCGGGTCAGCCCTAGGAGAGCTGTTAATCAGCTCGGTGGTCTGGTTAAACTGAGATATACTTAACTTAATAACAGATACAGATAAATAAGAAACAACAGCAACATGAGAATTCAATAATTTACGTCACAGTTCAAAACTACATAAATTACTATTAAGTTCATCATTCTTATTCATACTACGCAGTTACAGAAACAGAAACCTGAGCCAAGACTGAACAATCCACAACAAACCCCTCTATAAGGATGCCTTACCTTGACCCCAGTCGCTTCTGAAATCTAATCAGTACTTGGTGAAATTTTCATACCAATACACGCGAGGCTTCTAACGTAATCCTCCTAACAAACAGGCAAGGGAGCCAAACATAATATATAAGATTTTGTCTGAAGTAAGTTCAGACACTTCTTACAAAGCCATCTCCAACAAAACGGAATGCCGCTATGTAAATGCATGTATATATGTATATATATATATATATATATATATATATATATATATATATATATATATATATATATATACATACACTAGCTGGCCAACCCCACACTGCCTGGAAAAACTCTGAATGACATTCGAAACACTATCTCTCTCTCTCTCTCTCTCTCTCTCTCTCTCTCTCTCTCTCTCTCTCTCACTTTCTCTTCCCTAACACCCCTTCTTCTCTCTCTTCTTCTCTCACTCTCTTTCTCATTCTCTCCCAACACACCCATTCACTATTATAGAATTCAACAACCTAAGGCCGTGTATTCATGACCAAGTTTACCTGTCATTTCTTCTGTCTGTTCATCGAAACTGCCGTTAAACTTACATGTAGACAACAGTTTGTGGGCGGAGACAGTCCACTTTCCAGAACAGATGAACTGATGGTATTACCTAAATATCTTCCGACTGACTGACAGGTAACTGAACGTGTGGACAGGTTAGCACCAATTTCGTGACAGTTTTCCGCTGTATCTCATCTGGGAAGTATCTCAGATGCTCTGGTCAGAATATGAATAAATTATGCATAGACATTACTTATTTCACTGTTAGACCCTTCAACACTGTTTGTAGGCTGTTATAATTTAAGTCCAAATCATAAAATAAAAATCTAAAACAATATTTTTCATAAAAAAACTGAACCAACCCTTCAGTTCATTAATATTGTATGAGAATAGACGTCTTTTTTTATAAGATGCCCTTTTACTTCTTTCCTATAATTAAGTGAATTGCTGCAAGAGTTAGCCTTCCACCCTCTCATCATATTAAGAAAAAAATGGCAAAACCCTTTCCAATATGGCTAACTTCAACTCGTGATACGTATTCTTTATATTGGTTTTAGGGACACCTTTAACAAAACATAATAAATTACAACTCATTATCTTTACAGTGACATCAAATTCCTTAACATAGAATTATGTATAAAATTACACGTACGGCATCTATAAACTTGGGCAATTCGTGCAATAACGTAATCATGAATCAAACAAAATCTTTCCCTTCTTGGAGGAATGTTAGAGAATCGGTTATTTATTGTTCTGAATAAATACGCATTGATAAAGATGAAAATGAATACATATCATTCTAATATATAACCATAAACAATAATTTTATTTTCCTAAATAATGGGAATACTATTCCTTACTGTGTATGATTACATCAGCAAAAGGTATAAATTGACAAGTTGTGTAAGCTGTGAGCACTTTGAGTTACTCAAAGTGCAGTAGTTGCCATTTCTTAATTTAATCCCTATTTGCATCTAATACATTTACCCTCCAAGTGCCTTTCAGAAAAGATTTCCAAATGTAATGGTCTACATTCCTATAAAGTTTTAATCTAGAATTTTCAGGTAATCAGTACCAAGCAACGTGAAAATTAACTTAATTCGCACGATACTTAATTCCAACCGTCAACCACTGAGTGCCCAAGGTGATATGTCGATTATTCCAGCACAGCCAACAACGTATTGTTCTTCCTACATGATGTTGGTGATCATTTAATAAGTGACATATGATCATGTGTAGGACCATTTTAACACCGTACGCAAAAAGGGAATGTGTTTATTTGCTCATTATATCATACAGTATAACAACTTCAACCATATGTATGAATGGGCGGGACAAATGACTTGTGATTATCGTTTTTCGCATGATGAAGTGGTTGCCAGATGTTGCGTATGTAAAATTAAGAGTTATTTTTCGATATACATTCCTTTTATGGGCGCTTTATCTTGCAAAGAAGTAGGTATTGGAGTTATGGAATCATTTGAGGTATGATGATATATCATCTCAATTTCTATACTATATGTACCAAAAGTTCCCA
The DNA here is from genome assembly GCF_040412425.1 of Macrobrachium rosenbergii. Lineage (NCBI taxonomy): Eukaryota > Metazoa > Arthropoda > Malacostraca > Decapoda > Palaemonidae > Macrobrachium > Macrobrachium rosenbergii. The sequence goes on from NC_089750.1 coordinate 62,285,936, forward strand.
ACTAATAATTTTTTGTTCCTAATGCAGACGCTGCCTTCCACTTTTTTGCATTGTAAATTGTTGTCCTTCTCGCTTGGTAATAATTTAGTAAATAAACCTCATAGACAGATAGATTTCTCTCCAAAGTCTTTGAGAGAGAGAGAGAGAGAGAGAGAGAGAGAGAGAGAGAGAGAGAGAGAGAGAGAGAGAGAGAGAGAGAGAGAGAGTGAGTTTGGTAGTGGTTTCTGTTGGCGTGCGCTGACTCGGCTTCGCTTACTAAGGAAAGAAATTATCGATTTAGGTTTTCAATGTAGATTTTATCGAGGAAATATACAATTATACTAATTATTATCATAAATTATGATCAAATTTCACGTAAATTCTTATCTAAAATTGATGTTATAAGGGATTTATTGTCGTAGGTTAATCATACTTCTGGCAGTGCCAGAAGAAAAGGTGAAGCTTCAGGTTAAAAATCAGAATAAACCTGGAAAACTAAATGAAAAGGTGACGTAAAAACGAAATTTCATTTGTTTTGTCTGTGTTTGTATGTCTGTCACGAGGTGGGGGTTTGATTTTGAGTTATAAACCTGTCTGGGGTGACATACAGGCCGCATGTGAAATTTTGTCAGGGTATTTTCAGCGGTTCGGATTTCTATAATGGACAAACAAATATATATGTATGTATATATATATATATATATATATATATATATATATATATATATATATATATATATATATATATATATATATATATATATATATGTATGTATGTGTGTGTTCGTGTGAATTGTTTATAGATGTTTATCGTCAAAGAGGTAAACCACAAAATACAGCCACACAGTGTTTACCCACATATCGGAAAGTATTCCCGAATGAAAATAAAAATTTCAGATATGATTTTCCTCTTCCTCAAACATGCAACTTACCACAGAAACGAGGAACCACTTCCCCACAAGCCATTCCGTACTCCTTGACAGAGATGAACCAGGGGCCTGCCTTATCAGCAATCTCTATCGCATATCCATCCAATACGGACTCCCTTCCAGTCTAACAGAAAGCTCTCTCTCTCTCTCTCTCTCTCTCTCTCTCTCTCTCTCTCTCTCTCTCTCTCTCTCTACACTTGCCTGGTGCAACTTCCATGGTCTGGACTCTCTCTCTCGCAACGTCCACAACTCTGGATTCCCTTATCTCTCTCTCTCTCTCTCTCTTTCTTTCTTTCTCTCTCTCTCTCTCTCTCTCTCTCTCTCCCCACGTCCATGGCCTGGGCTCCCTTTTCTCTCTTCCTC
>NC_089750.1:62289706-62314706 GCF_040412425.1 Macrobrachium rosenbergii
CCTCAGTAGTTTTTATTTTATTTAATGTTAAAGTTAGCCATAATCGTACTTCTGGTACCGCTATAGGTACCAGCAACACAGGCCACCACCGGACCGTGGCAGATTTTCATGGGCCGCGGCTAGAGTTTCATGGGCCGTGGCTGAGGCCACCACCGGACTGTGGCTGAGTTTCATGGGCCGCGGCTGAAAGTTTCATACAGCATTATACGCTGTACAGAAAACTCGATTGCGCCGAAGAAACTTCGGCGCATCTTTTACTTGTTTTTATTCCAAATCGACGAGAAAACGTTTCCAAAAAGCAGCAAGAAAACGAAATGATTAGATAACTTACCTAATTACAAACGCGCTTCTACTGAGTAATTTATTACAATCAAGATCTTCCCCCGTCACTTCAAGGGTATGTTTCAAAGGACACTGAAGAAGCTAAATGCGCATTGTCTCACACAAACAATGGTACAATGTCTCTTATCATAGATAAATTATCTAATCCTCTTTAGACAAGGAAGGTATTTGAAAGCTTCTGAATCATTCAAAATATAATATCAGTAAACATCTAGGTACCGCTTATATATCATATTTTTTACTTGAATGAGAAAGTACCTCATAGTCAATCGGTTTTAAGAAATCGCCATGAACTTTTTGAGTATATCTAGACACAAGGAAACAAAGAGTTAGATGAGAGTAACTAGTTCTAGAGGGAATCGGAGGAGCCATCTATCTGCATGAGAGCTCCTCAAGGAATAAAGACTAATGATGACAGAAGACCACATTACTCTGCAATCTTCCACGTTCATTAAGGAGGGCCTAATTTCGTCCGAAATGTGGTCCCCTTTTTGGTCTCGGCATTCGGTGATTTAATTCACAAAACGGAATCAGAATATACTGCATCAAAGTTTGGGTTAAGTTAGGTTAGGTTAATTTAGGATGTAGTTTAGTTTAGTGGGGCGCCCCTCGCAGTCAGGCTCAAGCTAAGACTTGGTCATTTTGTACAACAATTTAGTTTCTTTTCCCTCTAATAACTTGGTCGTTCGTTCAGTAGCTGTTCATAAATAAACAAAATGTCTCTCATCTTCCTTGCAAGTTACTATGGAGAATATAGAATACAGAATTTTGGCCAAAAGCCAAGCGCTGGGACCTATGAGGTCATTCAGCTCTGAAACGGAAACTGACATTGAAACGGTTTGAAAGGTGTAACGGGAGGGAAACCTCGCAGTTGCACTATGGATCAAATGTTGGGAGAGGGTGGAAAGTAAGATGGAAGAAAGAGAATATGAAAGGATGTCCAGTAAAAGGAATGAAAGGGGTAGCAACTAGGGGCCGAAGGGACGCCGTAAAGAACCTTAGGTAATACCTATAGTGCACCGTATGAGGTGCACTGGCAGCGCTACCCCCTTACGGGGTGCAAGTTACTGTGGCTTCATGGTAATGTCAACCCTGCAATTTTTCCATCATTTCAATGTTCCTACCAAGCTCCTAAATGACTTCCATAAGTTTTTTTTTAAATTTGGGTTTTAATAGAAACACCCGGTGACTGATTCTTTAGATGATGACTTAAAGGATATTCAAAATTACAAATTCATTTTACGAGACCAACGAAGCCCATTTCTACACTCAAAAGGCCCACTAACAGGATTTTTGTTTTTCAACATGAGGAAAAGATGGAGCATACTACAGTTGAAGAGGTCTGACATCAGAGCAGGAATAGACCAAAGGAAAAGGATGTAAAGTAAAAGGAAGAAAGCAATGTATCTGGAAGCAGAGGGGAAGCTACAAAGAACCTTAAATTATCGCCTACAGTGTGCCCAGCAATGTATACCATTAAAGAAATCAGACATCAAAGCAGGAAGAGGCCAAAGGAAAAGGATGAAAAGTAAAAGGACGAAAGCAATGTAAAAGCAGAGGGGAAGCTGCAAAGAACAATAAATTATCGCCTACAGTGTGCCCGCCAATGTATGCTGCAAAAGGTAACCATCAACGGGAAGATAAGTTAAGGATAAAGAAAAAGACAAATAGGTCACAAGGAGATTTACTGGTATCTTTTCGCATCTGATCGCCAAACTCAGTCGTAAGTCGTCAATTTCGAAAATAGATCTATCTTTCGGTGGTCTCGGTATAACGCTGTACGAGCCGCGGCCCATGAAACTCTAACCACGGCTCGGCGGTGGCCTATCCTATATCGTTGCCAAAAGCACGATTATGGCTAACATTAACCTTAAATAAAATAAAAACTACTGAGGCTTGAGAGCTGCAATTTGGTATTTTTGATGACAGGAGGGTGGATGATCAACATACCAATTTGCAGCCCTCTAGCCTCAGTAGTTTTTAAGATCTGAGGGCGGATAGAAAAAGTGCGGACGGACAGACAAAGCCGGAACAATAGTTTTCTTTTACAGACAACTAAAATAGCAAAAATAAAGTCACGCACGTTCGTGCCTGCGTGACCCCGCCTTCACGAATACCCGACGAGCGTGACTTTATCTCTGTTTTTACGAATATAAGCAAAAATATTAGCTACCAGGTGCATAAAATGCCGACAACTTGCTAAATACTAAGAGAAAAAGAATGAAACTCCGTAATCGAACCCAACACTCATATATTACGAGGAATAAAATAAAAGGGGTCTTTTTTTAAAGAAATATTAAATGCGTGGGACGTAGTCACGGAATTTCATGACAACGTGGGAGTTTAATATCTATGAATTCCAGCAAATAAAGTCACACATATTTTATTTCATCCTGCAATAAGGAAATTTCTGACGTAATTAAAAATGGAATAGAACTGCTATAAAAGGAAGGATATTATATTACCATGTTCCGAAACTAGGCCATTTAAATTATCTCAACGGATGTTCGTCAAATATTTTTATTGCTAAGGCCAGTCAACAGGCAACCGAATCCCCTCATGTAACCCAATCCCGAAGAAAACTAAAAAAAAGAAATATTAAACTAGGAAAAATGGCGTCAGACACACCCATTGAAAATGGATAAAAAAAGAAAACGTAAGACGGAGAACAAGTTCCAAAGCACGCTGGGACCATCCAGTTAACACGGTTCCTGAGAAAAATACGGAGCTGAGAAAGTAAAGCTGTGACCACTGAAATGACTCACGTCCCATTCACCGCATTTACATAAAACACACATTAATATAAAATGATAATCCCCCAATTACGACTTAAAAATCCAGGCCATAATTTTACGTGGTTAAAACGCCCCTGAAAAGGGATGGTTCCTATGGATCTTTTGATACATGCCGAAATGCTGCGGCATTTCAAAGTTGCAGTGAGTTATTGCATTAGTGGTACGTTGGCTGGTTCAAGTTAAGACGCCTTGTGCCATAACATGCCCCTGTGTCACGGTGAGAACGAGTGTAGTAAGCCTGGTGTAGACCACAGGATCCCTTACAACAAACAGCGACAAACCTTTGCATTAGTTTTTCTTACTTTAATTGCTGTTTTAATTTTCTGTAAAAGAAAACTATTGTGCCGGCTTTGTTTGTCCATCCGCACTTTTTCTGTCCGCCCTCAGACTTTAAAAACTAATGAGGCTAGAGGGCTGCAAATTGGAACGTTGATCATCCACCCTCCAATCATCAAGCATACCAAATTGCAGCCTTCTAGCTCTGTAGTTTTTATTTTATTTAACAGACTTCTAGCTCTGTAGTTTTTATTTTATTTAACAGACTTCTAGCTCTGTAGTTTTTATTTTATTTAACAGACTTCTAGCTCTGTAGTTTTTATTTTATTTAACAGACTTCTAGCTCTGTAGTTTTTATTTTATTTAACAGACTTCTAGCTCTGTAGTTTTTATTTTATTTAACAGACTTCTAGCTCTGTAGTTTTTATTTTATTTAACAGACTTCTAGCTCTGTAGTTTTTATTTTATTTAACAGACTTCTAGCTCTGTAGTTTTTATTTTATTTAACAGACTTCTAGCTCTGTAGTTTTTATTTTATTTAAGGTTAAATTTCAGCCATAATCGTGCTTCTGGCAACGATATAGGATAGGCCACCACCGGGCCGTAGTTAAAGTTTCATGGGCCGCGGCTCACACAGCATTATACCCAGACCACCGAAAGATAGATCTGTTTTCGGTGTGCTTGATTATAAGCTGTACAGAAGTCTCGACTGCGCCGAAGAAACTTCGGCGCATTTTTACTTGTTTGTGTTTATATTTACATATCTGTTCGTTTGCCTTTATTTATTTATAATTGCCACGCATTTCCTTTGCTGTCTCCTTTTTTTTAAATAAATGGGAATTTATTTCTGTGAAAACCTTCATCATTAGACTATGATCCTTTTGAATTCAAATGACAATTACGCTAAGCTATTTATTGTCATAAAAGTAGACACCAAAAAAAAAAAAATTATAAAATTTAACACTCCGCGATTGCTGCACCTCCATCTTCATTTGTGTTATATACACAACTACTTACACGCATACATACATACATACATAAATAAATAAATATATATACAGTATATATATATATATATATATATATATATATATATATATATATATATATATATATATATATATATATATATATATATATATATATATATATATATATTTATATTCAAACACACACACACACACACACACACACACACACACATATATATATATATGTGTGTGTGTGTGTGTGTGTGTGTGTGTGTGTGTGTGTGTGTGTGTGTGTGTGTGTGTGTGTAACAAAAAGATCGCTGGTAATAAACGAAGCAAACTCATGTAAACATTTCATAACGAAGAAGTTTACAAGATTCTACAAAAGAAGCACCGCTTCATTCATTACACAACGACATTCTACCTTTCACTTGAACATAAAAGTTATGGAATTTAAACACAATTTTAAAGCACTTTTTCTTGCGCAACATTAGCTGTTCATACATGTTCTTAATTCTACAATACTTGTTTGGGTTTAGTATAACTGTTAAGCAAAAAACTGATGTAATTATAAAGCAAATATATGAGTGTAATATATATACATTTATATATATATATATATAATATATATATATATATATATAAATATATATATATATATATATATATATATATATATATATATATATATATATATATATATATATGTGTGTGTGTGTGTGTGTGCGTGTGTGTGTTACAGAAAATATGTGAAATCCAGGGATTACATGAAATCCCTACGGAATTTGTGACATGAACAACTCGCTTGGGCACATTTGATCCCCGAGGGCTAGTACTAAACACGATGAAACAGTGATTCATCTACACTGTTTCGCTGTGTTCTGTACTAGCCCCAGGGGGGTTAAATCACGGCCATCTAGATGGCCTTGGTTACTTGCATTTCGCCGTGTTTAGTACTAACCTTGGGGGATCAAAGGTCCCTAAGCGAGTCGCTCATGTCACAAATTCCATAGGGATTTCTTTTAATCCCTGGATTTCACATATTCCCTGTAACATTAAAAAAAAAAAAATATATATATATATATATATATATATATATATATATATATATATATATATATATATATATATATATATATATATATATATATATATATATATATATATATATATATATATGCTAGGGACTAGTACTAAACACAGCGAAACAGTTTCGCCGTGTTTAGTACTGGCCCTCGGGATCAAATGTTCCTAAGTATCTCAATAATAACATCAAAAGAAGGAGATTTCTGGCCAACAACGCCCATATTTTTTTCTTACTCCTTTTTTCGAGAAATAGAGACTGATCTAATGTTACTATACAAATGTCAAAAGAAACCCCACAACAGAAAATATAAAGAAATACGTTATTGGTGTTACGTAAACTTCCTAAAAAGAAAACAAAAGAGACATGTTCACTACTTCTGCAAAGCTGAGGAAGAACGGAATGATTCAGTGTCTTAAAATAACGGGTGGATGTAATTTGGAGCTCAGAAAACAACTTTGGAAGAATTTTCCACAGATACGAACTCAAGACTACAACCTACATTCTCATCACGGTTGAAAGCCCGAACAAAAGACTAGGCTTGACGCTACGGCTAATGCCTGGCTTGAAAAATACAAAGCCTTACAGAAACTTTTTAAAATCTTAGTGGTCTGGTGTAAGCAGCAACTAGAGACCGATCAGATTTACAGTTATTTCCTATATTCCCCGCCCGCCCCCCACCCCCCCAAAAAAACTACCAAATAACAGACTCGGAAAAAAAAACTATTATAAATAAAGAAACAAATTTTACATTTTTTACCATTATTTTTATGTATTACAAGACAAAGTATTAAGTTCAACGAAGAACAGTAATGAAAAATTTCATAATCTTGTTCTAATTCATTACTTTGTCAACTTTTCAGGCTTTTCATTTTATAACCTGATATAGAGACTTTCCATCCGTTACCTGAGCCTTTTTGTAAATGGGATATTCTTACGATTTACATAAACGAAAACCGTAGTGAAATTTACTCGAGACGTTATAAACAAACCACTTCAAAAAGTAAAGAAAATTTGAACGTACTCGAATTGAATGAATTCGGGAAGCCAGTTGATTCACGTAGTAATAAAAAAGCCCTTTACTAGATAACATTTTAAAAGTATTATGAAAACACTCAGCCAAATCCATTATAAGTCCGTTCTTTCATTCTGAGAAATTGTAGACGGTAAGAATGAAGATAATGAGAGCTTTAACCATAAGGCACAACAACAAACAAGTAAAATGTGCGCCGAGGTTTCTTCGGCGCAATCGAGTTTTCTATACAGCGTATAATGCTCTATGACTTTCAGCCGCGGCTATTCTTCCTCGTTGGACGAGTCAGTAGAGTTGTCGGGTAGCAATCTGCTAGGCCCGAGTTCGAGTCTCCGGACGGCCAGTGAAGAATTGGAGGAATTTACTTCTGGTGATAGGAATTCAATTCTCGGTATAATGTGGTTCAGATGCCACAATAAGCTGTAGGTCTCGTTGGTAGGTAACCAATTGGTTCTTAGCCACGTAAAATAAGTCTAATCCTTCGGGCCAGCCCTGGGAGAGCTGTTAATCAGCTCAGTGGTCTGGTTAAACTAAGGTATACTTAACTTTTTCTTGAAACTTTCAGCCACAGCCTGGTGATGACCTATATTGTTGGCACATATAGAGGTGCCAGACGCACGATCATGGCTAACTTTAACCTTGAATAAAAAAAAAAACTACTGAGGCCAGAGAACTGCAACTTGGTATGCTTGATGATTGGAGGGTGGACGATCAACTTACCAATTTGCAACCCTCTAGCCTCAGTAGTTTTTAAGATCTGACGGCCGACAGAAAAAGTGCGGACGGACAGACAAATAGCCACCTCAATAGTTTTCTTTTACAGAAAACTAAAAGGCAGTCAAATTACTTTCTGTACGGTCTATATTACTTTGTGTTCAACCAAACTTCAGCCGAAATAAGAGGAGCACTACTTTCATCAGACAAATAAAGAGACCAATTTGATCCGACAAGAGGCAGAGGAGTCCAATTTACCATAAAAAGAGCACCTTTCAAAGTTGTCTGCCATTAATGGTTTTGCTGTGTACCTGGAAGAGTTTCTTTTGTGTGTCTGTCACGCTTTGTTTGGAGAACCTGCTGAGAACTGACGTTGGGGAAAAGACAAAAAAAAAAAAAAAAAAAAAAAAAAACAAGACAAGAGATGAGAAATAAAAATAAGTTAAAAATGGTTATATAATCGAGCAATAACTGAATGAATCGTGTTTATATCATTAAGTCAATCAGTCAGTCGAGCTGTAAACGGTTTCGTGAGATGATTATTAACAGCTATAGCTTTCATAGACTTTAAAGCTTTATACATAACTCTTTTACAAAGGAATTTTCTTTTTTTTGCACGGATGTTGAACGGAAGACAAACGTACTATAAGATAGGAAACAAAGTACATTACAAGATTTTTGATTGTGAACTTGCTATTGGGAGCTGAGATACATACATACATACATATACATACACACATACATACATACATACATACAACACATATATATATATATACACATATATACACACACACGCATATATATATAAATATATATTAAGCAAAATTCAGCTCAGTATTAAAATATGCATTAATTGATACAGGCATGCATCAATATTTCTACCAATTTCCTAGCCATTAAATATTGCGGTGCCCTAATTTCATTAATTTCTCGTCATAATTCATTCTTTAACGAACCTAATATCATTTTTCATAACTGCAAAATTGAACCCGACGCCCTCATAAAATTCTCGCCAGTACATTAATCCATTATGGCCTTCACTCAGCATTTGAAAGCTGTCTATGGATTTTCTACAAAAGGGAAGTGTTGCATATACTGTGCTGGCATATAACAAGCTCAGCCTACAAAGACACGCGCACACACACACACACACACAACCAGTTTGATTTGACCTTCACAGCTTTCCCTTCTAATATGTGAAATTCATGATTCCTCTCTCTCTCTCTCTCTCTCTCTCTCTCTCTCTCTCTCTCTCTCTCTCTCTCTCTCTCTCTCTCTCTTCCCCCCCCCACCTGATGTTTTAATATCACATCCTTCTATTTAAGAATTGGGTAAGTCATCTGTGAGGAAACTGTGTAACACTGTGTATATATATATATATATATATATATATATATATATATATATATATATATATATATATATATATATATATAGGCTTAAAAATCACAGGAGATGCACGTGACTTCAGTGCATAAGCGAATCCCACAGGAAAATAACAGGCAGAATTTCAGTACCAAGCGCTTTCACGTTTATTAACGCATCGTCTGGGCACAAATGAGACACAGATGAAAGGAAGGTTACAAAGTAAACAGAAAGAACAAGAATTCCAGATGGTCAATTGTCGAAGGGTAATTAACAGAAAGATAATCCAGGGTAATACGGGATCAAGTAGTCACAAAATAAAACATAATCCTATAACTCAAGAAGGAAACAGAAGGAATGCTAACAGCGGCACAAGATCAGGCCCTAAGAACCAGATATGTCCAAAGAACAATAGATGACAATAACATCTCACCCACATGCAGGAAGTGCAATATGAAAGACGAGACCATAAACCTCACAGCAAGTGAATGTCCGGCGCTTGCACAGAACCACTACAAAAAGAGGCATGATTCAGTAGCAAAAGCCCTCCACTGGAGCCTGTGCAAGAAACACCAGCTAGCTTGGAGTGATAGAAAACGATCAGGCAAACATCCTCTGGGACTATGGTATCAGAACAGATAGGGTGATACGTGCCTACAGACCAGACGTGACGTTGATTGACAAAATCAAGAAGAAAGTATCACTCACTGATGTCGCAATACCATGGGACACCAGAGTAGATGAGAAAGAAAGAGAAAAAATTGATACGTATCAAGACCTGAAAATCGAAACAAGAAGGATATGGAATGTGCAAGTGGAAATCGTGCCCATAATCATGGGAACACTAGGCACGACCCCAAGATCCCTGAAAAGGAATCTGGAAAAACTAGATACCGAAGTAGCTCCAGGACTCATGCAGAAAAGTGTGCTACTAGAAACAGGGCACATAGTGAGAAAAGTGATGGACTCCTAAGGAGGCAGGATGCAACCGGGAACCCCGCACTATAAAAACCACCCATTCGAACAGGATGACTGTGATAGACAAAAAAAGAAAATAAGAAAAAATGATAATATCATAACTTTATGAAGATAAAGCTAATAATAATAATAATAATAATAATAATAATAATAATAATAATAATAATAATAAATGTGGTAATTTTAAAAAGCTAATAATAATTAGAAAAATAACAAAACAACAATAATAGCAACAACAACAAGGTACACATAATCTTAAGGAGCAGCGTAAGCATCTGTCAACCTTTATAACTGTCTAATTGACAGGAACGTTTGTTAATAAAAACTCAATACAACAAAGTCGTACTTTTATGCAAAGGGACGACTTTCAAATCGATATTTCCAAGACATGTTTCCAGTAGCTTGTCGCCAGACTCAGTAAGGAAGAATAAGACTTCTTTTACTTGACTAAGAACCAATTGGTTACCTAGCAACGGGACCTACAGCTTATTGTGGAATCCGAACCACATTATTAAAACAAGAAATGAATTTCTATCACCAGAAATAAATTCCTCTATTTCTTCAATGGCCGGCCGGAGAATCGAACGCGGGCCTAGGAGAGTGCTAGCCGAGTACGATATCGACCCATCCAATGAGGAACTAGACTCAGTTAAGAAGTTGCCAATACTGGTGGCTAAACTGGGGACGCTTACTCTATTTCCAGTACAGAGGCCGACAGTGCGGGCAACCTAAAGGTTTTGAGAGTATGGAAAATGGTATTACACAGAATATTCCTGAGCTTGCAAGCACAGGGAAAGAATATTACCGAAACTTGTAATCCTGAGATTACTGCAGTTTAATACCAGGATTACTTTTTTCCACCTGCTTGGCATGACGTCACCTAGCCGAACATGCGAGGCTTGTTTTGCATAACATTTCCCATATTTAATACGTATAAAAAGTATTGTTTACTTAGCGCAAAGTTTGGCGTTAAACTGTTGCAAAAAAATGTCCTATAAAATGTGATGTGTGACAACGTTTTACAAATGATCAAAAGCTTGGAAAGGGTAAAAAAAAGAATGAAGAAAGTTGCTTCGGAAGTGAAGTTTCAGAAGCGAACAAATATCAGTTCACATGTAGATGTAAGTTTACATTTATTCATCACTGCCAACAAACATAACCTGTTTCGGATCTAATATATATATATATATATATATATATATATATATATATATATATATATATATATATATATATATGTATATATATATATATATATATATATATATATATATATATATATATATATATATATATATATATATTTATATCACACAATGGCCTGGAAATAAAGCCGAAACCGGTCATGACCTACACCCCGTCTCTTATTTTTCACCTGTGGTAATGTGTGATAAATGAATCACGTACAAAAGAGATTATAATCATATATTTATATATATGCATATATATATAAATTTATATATATATATGTATATATATTATATATAATATATATATGTATATACGTATAGATATATACATATATATGACATTTATAAATATATTATATAGATACACATTTTTATATACATACAATATATATATAATTTATATATATATATACATGATGTACGCATAACGTAACATCAAACCTGTACCATATTCCTCTCTCTCTTTCTATTCAATTCTTGCGTTCTTGTTTTCCACTGCCTCAGCGAAGACAAATCCATACGAGGAGTTATTAAGATTTCCGATATCCCAATATCAAGACCGAAATAGTTCATTATCGACGTCCGACCTTTAGAGCGCGAGCGGTGCACAAGTTTTGGATAATCTAGGAGGAAAAAGAAATACCTGGAGACTTAATTACATTATTGATATTTGCTACCATACACACACTGAAACATACGAGCGCGCGCGCGTCACACACACACACACACACACACACACACACACACACACTTATATATATATATATATATATATATATATATATATATATATATATATATATATACATATATATATATATATAACTATATGACTTTATCACATCACCGTGATATTTCATATACAAACAATAAGCTACAAATGCCACTTAATATCCAATTCGCGCTACTCTGGGAATATCACCGAAGAGGAATTATAAGTGATAAATGATTTGATATCTAAATGACTCGAACTCCCCACAGTACCCATCAATGACTTCCAGTCGACGTTCTAGAACCATTCGGCTAGTCTAGAACGTCGACTGGAAGTCATTGGTGGGTAGTCTCGGGAGTTCGAGTCACTTAGGTATGAAACCATTTATCACTTATAATTCCCCTTCGGTGATATTCCCGAAGTACCGCGAACTGGATATTAAATGACACTTGTAGCTTATTGTTTGTGTATAAAATGTCACGGTGTTGTGATAAAAATTCACATATATGCATATATATATATATGTGTGTGTGTGTGTGTGTGTGCGCGCGCATGCGAGCGCGAAAATCCAAAAACTCATTCTTGCATAACACGAACAGTACAGAATAGGGAATCGCACAAGAACACACGAGAACAGACAATGCAAACTGTTGCATGTCTCCAACAAAACACTCGCAACAAAAACCCCTCAGGCGTGAGGACTTGTGTTTTTGAGGGTCCAGAGACAGTCTCCTAAAACTCCTCTTCTATGGTTCAAAAATAGTAAAAGACGATAGAGAGAGAGAGAGAGAGAGAGAGAGAGAGAGAGAGAGAGAGAGAGATGAGATGGCTGTTGTAAGGGTCTCTCTCTCTCTCTCTCTCTCTCTCTCTCTCTCTCTCTCTCTCTCTCTCTCTCTCTCTCTCTCTCTCAGGAGGCACAAAGGGATTCCAGGATTCTGGAATAAAACCTATAAAGTCCTTTGAGGCGTTCCAGGGTAAACGAAAGCGAGAAATATACTGCCACGGCCACAATGAATTGAAGGACGATACAAAGGAGATACCCCGGGTGAGGTGGAATTGGGAGGTGGGAGGGCTGAGGGAGGGGGTTGAGGGCCAAACGTTCCATCAGTTCCAGCAGGGTTTGGAAGGTTTCCATACAGAACTGGCCAGGCACACTAAGGAGTGACGGAAGGACGGAAGCGGTAGGGGAGTGTGGTTACTGGGGGTGGGGTGGGAGGGAGGGGATACAGAGAGAGAGAGAGAGAGAGAGAGAGAGAGAGAGAGAGAGAGAGACTGATCCTACAATGAAGAAGCTGTTGGATTTGACGCGAAAAGGAGACACGCGTTGGATTTCTTCACTGATTTTAATAGTCAACTGGCACTGCAATTTACAGAAGTGCTCCAAGGAGACATTTTGTTTCTCTTTGATATTGCATCACTTTGAAGTTCAAACAATAGATGAAGTGTGCAATATCTTGATCACAAGTGGCTCCAGTGACAAGAATGTATTCGACGTCGATCAAAACGATGAAGGAAAAAATATAAACATGTAAAAAATGCGCCGAGGTTTCTTCAACGCAATCGAGTTTTCTGTACAACGTGTAATCAAGGCCACCAAAAGCAGATCTATCTTTCGGCGCTCTCGGTATCATAAGCCGCGGCCCATGAAACTTTAACCACGGCCCGGTGGTGGTATATCCTATATCGTTACATGAAGCACGATTATGGCTAACGTTAACCTTGAATAAAATAAAAACTACTGCAATTTGGTATGTTTGATGATTGGAGGGTGGCTGATCAACATACCAATTTGTAGCCCTCAAGCCTCAGTAGTTTTTAAGATCTGAGGGCGGACAGAAAAAGTGCGGACGGACAGACAAAGCCGGCACAATAGTTTTCTTGTACAGAAAACTAAAAGCACTTGGATATATTGGAAGAGAGGAAATGTGTTCAAAAAGCTAATTTTTCCCAAATTAATATTCAGGAACTCTAGACAGCTAACATTAGTTTACTTTTCAAAACGAAAAACGATTTATAAAGCAAAATATTTTTCATGAACTTCTATTCATGTAATAAAGACAGATATTTAAATTTAAATTTATTACCTGTTTTCCATGAAAAATTTCCCATTCATGATATTATATACAAACTGTAATACGCAAACTAGGACTACAAAAGTAGTTAAAATGTTCTTGGCTTACCAAAGGTGGGCCAGAATGGGAAGCACAGTACCTGGAAAGAAAAAAAGATATGCATATAAATACACTTTCACAAAAAAAATTATAAAAATTCCTGTAATCAATGGAATAATTTATTTTACAGATAAATACAAGGCACACTCACTCACTCACTTAAGACGTCGTTCTTACTCAATATAGTTAACGAATACAATTTTTTTTTTATGATCAGTTCGATTGCATAACCTCCCATGGCAGTTTATTTTTTTATCTTTTATTAGAAATATATTACATTTCTTTTACATAATAAGAAAAATATTACATTTCATTGACATAATAAGAAAAATATTACATTTCATTTACATAAGCAGGATATTACCAGAATGTTACAAAATTAGTTTATTAAAACAGGCGGTCTACTTAAGTCGAAAGACAGACTAAGGTAAAACTCTGATTACCTATCGCACTGTATGATTAACAATTGAGCTTTTCAGTCGAGAAACATGCCAAGTGCCATTTTTAAAATATAATAAATTAAATTTAAAAATACTTTGACCCAGGATGGCGCTTGGCATGTTTCTCGACTGATAGCCTCAATTGTAAAATTAAAGAGAGAGGAGACACAAGGTTCCAGCATAAGAGAAGAAAATGTGGCAGGAAAGTGGAATTGCTGATGTTCGCAGATAATAGGTTACAATGCACGACGGTGATACCGGAAGGAATTTCCCGAGACTGGGGAAAGAGTTTGAGAATATGAGTATGAGGTACCCAAGTCATGGACTCCAACGGACAATGCAGAATGGTGGAAGATGCAAATAATACTGCGGATACGATAAGAAAGGGGAAAGGGACTCTTGGAGAGGTGAATTAAATCCAAGCTACCAAGGAATGGGCGAACGAATTATAATGGGGAATGCTCATTCAACTCTTTTTCGTGAAAGGAACGCGGGCTGGGAGAAATTAAGAGGGCGCTAACTAAAACAGATATGACGGGGTGAAACGGATAACACGGGAGAAAACAATGACCTACAATAGAGTCTCTGAGATGGCTTACTGAAATACATGGGGAGCGTGAGGTCGATGGAATAAAACAAGTGTTAAAAAAGAAATACGTTTGAACTGATAGGGTACTAGGAGTAAAAAATGTATTATTAGTGGACGTGTTAAAAACAGGGGTCTCATCTTTGATATACGCTAATATATACATACATATATATATACATATATATATATATATATATATATATATATATATATATATATATACATACATATATATATATATATATATATATATATATATATATATATATATATATATATATATATATAGAAATCATCAACACACAATCACGTGTGGAACGGAAATAAATTTCTGACTCACGTCAGGATCAGAACCCAGGTCTCTCAGGTGGAAAGCAAGGGCGTTATCCACTGGGCCATACAAGTCTAAAGAAGTTGGAACCTGAGAGCAACTGCACCAAGGAATTACCTGGGCAAGCTAACTGCTTGCATACCAGCGAGTTTTCCTGAGTCGGGAAGTTGGGGAAAACTCGCTGGTATGCAAGCAGTTAGCTTGCCCAGGTAATTCCTTGGGCAGTTGCTCTCAGGTTCCAACTTCTTTTAGACTTGTATGGCCCAGTGGATAACGCCCTTGCTTTCCACCTGAGAGACCTGGGTTCGATCCTGACGTGAGTCAGAAATTTATATATATATATATATATATATATATATATATATATATATATATATATATATATATATATATATATATATATATATATATATGTATATATATATACACTGTATATATATACATATATATATAATATATATACACTGTATATATATACATATATATAATATATATACACATATATATATATATATATACCTATGTCTATATGTGCATTTTTAAAAAATCAACGCTATTAGCGGCAAAGTCATGTTAGGTCAATGGGAGAACATAGTGTTTATACTCTGGTTAAACTTTGAATCGCTTCTTAGTTTTCTTAAGATATGAGAAAATTATTTTTCTGAGGAAAAGGCCAGCCCTACATCAGATATCCGTAAATTATAATCATTATCTCTCACTCATAGAGAATGATCACTAAATACTAAAGTCAATTAAGCAGAAACTGTGTCATCGACACGTGGCTCAAATGAAAAGGATCTCCATATCGAAATTGGAGTGAGTCTAAACCATTCGATCGATGAATAATACGGGGTTGAATCTGAACCAGTGAACAAACAGATATCAAACTAACTAATAAATTTTTTCCGTGTCAAATTACTGAACAAACCAAGAGCATTTTACATCAGAACCAATAAACCAGCAAACATTGCACCAGTTGAAAACAGCATCGTGAAATCGAACCAGTCCCTAATACCATGTTGAATTCTAACCAATCAAAAATAACAATTTTGAATTAGACCTAAACAGCCAACGCCTGCACTGAATTTAAAGTGAGCCTAATAATTATGCGTTTCAGCCAGCTCTCTCTCTCTCTCTCCCTCTCTCTCTCTCTCTCTCTCTCTCTCTCTCTCTCTCTCTCTCTCTCTCTTTCTTTCCCTGGATTCCCTTGTAAATCAGCATGCTCTATCGCCGGTATCTGACGCCAAGAGAGATATCTCGCTTCGAGGACGGTGTCTCCACTCGAGTTGGATCTCCTCAATTACGGAGATATTTCTGTACAGTCCATTAATACACATCCTCCACTTCCTCTCTCTTTCCTTTCGATGTATTCACGTACAGGTAGAGGTTCCAACAGTGCTCGGATCTGATAAGGTGGCGGCGTCACGGAAGGAAGTTTTTGTTGACAAGCATCTTGTATCAGAAAGGCTTCTTGTCGAGTGGTCAACATCGGTGGCCAAATGAAAGTCGCACAAGCGGCCAATATTGTGGGCGAGATGAAAGTCGCAGAAACGGCCAATATTGTGGGCGAGATGAAAGTTACAGAAACGGCCAGTATCGTGGGCAAGATGAAAGTCACCAAAACGGCCAATATTGTGAGCAAGATGAAAGTCGCACAAATGGCCATTATTGTGGGTAAGGTGAAAGTCACATAAACGGCCACTATTGTGGGGAAGATGAAAGTCGCACAAACGGCCAAAATTGTGGGCAAAATGAGTCACAGAAACGACCAATATTATGGGAAAATGAAAGTCGATCAAACGGCCAATATTGTTGGCAAAATGAAATTTCACGAGCGGCCAATATTGTGGCCAAAATAAAGTGGCTCAAGAGGCCAGCATTGTGGGAAAATTGAGTCGCACAAACATCCAAAACTGCTGCAAAATGAAAGTCGCACAAAGTGTGGCACGTAAAAATGAGAATTGCTCAAATGGCTAATACTGGAGGTAAAACGGAAAGTTTCATCAATAGCCGATATTCGTGACGAAATGAGAGTAACAATGGCAGCCAATATCCATAGCATAATGAAAGGTCATATCTTCACTAAGGCGACATCGCACGAACACGAACATGTTTGAGTTCAGACTTATGCCGCCTTGCAATGTATTTTAAATAAAACAGACTTTTAATCCCATAGCAATCAAAGGACCTTCATCACGACTGTCAGCGAACTAATTAGAAGCTCTACAACAAATCTGGGCGAGCGTCACATACTACGAAGTGTTTCAAATCTGCTTGTTTGTCGCATTAAATAAATAATTTCATATCTGCTCGAGTGCCAAACACAACAAACAGTTATAAATCTGCTTGATTGTCACATACAACAATTTCAAATCTAGTAGAGTGCTACGTACAACAAACTATTTCAAATCTGCTCGAGTGCCGCATATTGCAAACTATCAAATCTGCTACAGTGACACATACAACAAACTATTTCAAATCTGCTTGAGTGTCACATACAATAATCTATTTCAAATCTGCTCGAGTACCACATACAACAAACTATTTCAAATCTGTTCGAGCCACATACAACAAACTATTTCAAATCTGCTAGAGTGTCACAAACAACAAACCATTTCAAATCATCTCGAGTGCCACATGCAACAAAATATTCCAAATCTGCTCGAGTGTCTCACAACAAACTATTCCAAATCTGCAACAGTGCCACATACAAAAAAAATATTCAAAATTAGCTCGAGTGCCACATACAAAAAACTATTCCAAATCAGCTCGAGTGTGACACACAAAAAACTATTTCAAATCTGCTCGAATGTCACATACAAAAACAATTTCAAATCTGCTTAAGTGTCACATACAATAATCTATTTCAAATCTGCCCAAGTGTCACACACTAAAAACTATTTCAAATCTGCTACAGTGCCAGATACAACAAACTATTCCAAATCTGCTCGAGTGTCACATACAACAAAATATTTCAAATTGCTCCAGTGTCACATACAAAAAACTATTTCAGATTTGCTCGAGTGTCACATACAATAATCTATTCCAAATCTTCTCGAGTGCCACATACAATGAACTATTTCAAATCTGCAAGAGTGTCACAAACAACAAACCATTTCAAATCTGCTCGAGTGTCACATACAACAAAATATTCCAAAACAGCACGAGTGTCATATACAACAAAATATTCCAAATCTGCCATAGTGCCAGACACAACAAACTATTTCAAATTTGCTAAAGCGCCACATACAACAAACTATTTTAAATCTGCTACATTGCTACGTACAACAAACTATTTCAAATCTGCTACAGTGCCACATACAACAAACTATTTCAAATCTGCTACAGTGCCACATACAACAAACTATTTCAAATCTGCTACAGTGCTACATACAACAAACCATTCCACAACTGCTCGAGTGTCACATACAATAAAATATTCCAAATCAGCTCGAGGGCCACATACAAAAAACTATTTAAAATCTGCTACAGTGTCACATACACAAAACTATTTCAAATCTGCTACAGTGCTACATACACAAAACTATTTCAAATCTGCTACAGTGCCACATAGGCTACAACAAACTATTTCAAATCTGCTACATAGCCACATACACAAAACTATTTCAAATCTGTTACAGTGCCACATACAACAAACTATTTCAAATCTGCTACAGTGCCACATACACAAAACTATTTCAAATCTGCTACAGTGCCACATACACAAAACTATTTCAAATCTGCTACAGTGCCACATACAACAAACTATTTCAAATCTGCTACAGTGCCACATACAAAAAACTATTTCAAATCTGCTACAGTACCACATACAACAAACTATTTCAAATCTGCTACAGTGCCACATACAACAAACTATTCTAAATCAGCTCGAGTTCCACATACACAAAACTATTTCAAATCTGCTACAGTGCCACATACAACAAACTATTTCCTAGGTTTATAATGGTGGATAACAGCGGCAAACTCAAGCACAGAGGAAAAGCTGCTGAAAAGAATAAGAGACCAGATGCATCAAAGCGATGACACATGGCCTTTTACAGACAGATCTTCCGAGAATTCCTCCCTTGGGATTAATACCTGTATGAGAGAGAGAGAGAGAGAGAGAGAGAGAGAGAGAGAGAGAGAGAGAGAGAGAGAGAGAGAGAGAGAGAGAGAGGTTCTCACAGTCAACAAAGGAAGGAAATTGAAGCTTTCCATGTCTCCATATATATATATATATATATATATATATATATATATATATATATATATATATATATATATATATATATATATATATTTACATATATACGATGGAAGGAACGTAGAGAATAAATGTGGGAAGGTCACTTGTGAAATATTATATATATACATATACATACATATATATGAAGATAAAAAGGCCCATAAAACACTGTATGAACGTTTCAACCATATATTTCGGGCACTTCCTTCTGTGTCCCTGTTCACTGGTAAAATATTTTACCAGTGAACAGGGGCACAGAAGGAAGTGCTCGAAATATATGGTTGAAACGTTCATACAGTGTTTTATGGGCCTTTTTATCTTCATATTGTTGTATTACAGTAAAAGACAGTAATAAATATATATATATATATATATATATATATATATATATATATATATATATATATATATATATATATATATATATTATATTATATATATATATATATATATATATATATATATATATATATATATACATATATATATATATATATATATATATATACATATATATATATATATATATATATATATATATATATATATATATATATATATATATATATATATATTATACGATGGAAGACGATGTAAGGAATCATTCTGATGAAAAGGTGTGGAATATTATACAGAAGTTTTAATACAACCTCGGAAATCAATAACAATGCAGGAAAGGACAAGAGCAGTTGTAGATCAACGGGTAGGTCATCCAGGGGATTAGGAAAAGAAAGCAACATATGTAAGGAGGAGCAGATATATATATATATATATATATATATATATATATATATATATATATATATATATATATACCGAGTGTAGCTGTTCTCTCCTTAGTGCGTCGGTACCTAATGAAGAAGAAGCTTGTACTATGGAAATTGAAGAATCTGGAACCTAAACATTCCTGCCTTATTGAAGCTTAACACGAGTGGTATGAATATAAATACAAAGTGAAGCTGTGTGGTTATTTGGTGATATTATATATATATATATATATATATATATATATATATATATATATATATATATATATATATATATATATATATACATATGTATGTGTGTGTATGTATATATACACACAAACACACACACACACACATATATATATATATATATGTATATACAAATATATAATATATATATGTATATATATAAATACGAATAAAGAAGAACAGAACAAATACTGTCCGTTAAATGGATTAACTACAAAACCCAATGCTTTTGCCATTCTTGTTCACTCAGAAGCAAAATAATAAGAGGAAATAGCATTACCGTATTGAGACAGAATAAAAGAAGAGAATAACTACAGAAAGAAAATGAAGAAGAGAGAATTGGATAAAGTTATTGTATAAGGATATAATGGAACTGTAATTCTGGACAGTGATTCAATTAGATGCTCTTGAACAAAGCAAACTCTATTCGCTTTAATGCAGCAGTATAATTAATCTGTATTCTTTCGAATTAACGTTGAAAATACATGTTTGTTATGCATGTCACAAAGAGAGACGAAAAATTTTTAAAAAGGATCAAATTATACATTACAACTATGAGAGAGAGAGAGAGAGAGAGAGAGAGAGAGAGAGAGAGAGAGAGAGAGAGAGAGAGAGAGAGAGAATAATTAAGGCAGTGTACATTTTTCCCCTCGTACAAATGGACGCAGAAGGAGATACTGAGAGTCGAATAATACTTAATAGCAAACTTGGGGGGAAATAACGTTTCTTTTATGTCGAGTACAAGGAACTTCCTCCCTGGGACATTTATGCAAATACAGGACGAGAAAATGGAATTACAATTGAAGGTAAACAATGAAAATGAAGTTGGGTGGGGGAGATATCGAAAAAAAACACACACACATACACAGCCGCACAAAACCTCTCATTGTGTTCTTTGAATTTCGGGAAACAACAACAACAACAACAAGAGTTCTTGATAATTCTTTGTTGTGTGTTGTTCTGCACAAATGCAGAGAACAGGGACGAGGAAAAAGCGAATAAAAGATGGGGCAAATGAAAAACAAGGAGCTCAGCCTTTGGCGCAGTAAGAGACTTGTCTTTGAGGATGGCTGGTTGAGCCTTGGAAAACAGAAGAAGGAGGAAAATTCCAAAGGTTAACAGTAGAGGGAGCTCGACTTTAAGCGCTGTAACAAAGTTGTCTTTAAGGATGGCGACTTTTAACAGTCTGGGAAAACAGGAGGAGGAAAATTCCAAAGGTTAACAGTAGAAGGAGCTCAACCTCTAGCGCAATAACAGACCTGTCTTTAAGAATGGCTGCTTATACCAGTCTTGGAAAACAGAAGGAGAAAAATTCCACAGGTCAACAGTAGAAAGACCTCAACCTTTAGCGTAGTAAGAGACTTGTCTTTAAGGATGGCTACGTTTAACAGTCTGGGAAAACAGAACAAGGAGGAAAATGCCGAAGATTAAAAGTAGAGAGAGCTCGACTTTAAGAGCAGTAACAGACTTGTCTTTTAGGAGGCTACGTTTAACAGTCTGGGAAAACAGAAGAAGGAGGAAAATTCCGAAGATTAAAAGTAGAGGGAGCTCGACTTCACGAGTAGTAACAGACTTGTCTTTTAGGATGGCTACGTTTTTAACAGTCTGGGAAAACAGAAGAAGAAGGAAAATTCCGAAGGTTAACAGTAGAGGGAGCTCGACTTTAAGAGTAGTAACATGCCTGTTTTTACGGATGGCTGGTCATAACAGTCTGGGAAAACAGAAGCAAGTAACAAATTTCAAAAGATTAATAGTAGAGGGAAAGAAAGTAATTGATTCTGCTACGTAAGGCTAACTGATCTCGGCACAGTCAGTTTTCACGATTCGAAAAACTGAATATTACTGTCCCTGTTATTAATATCATTATTATCAATAATAGATAAGGTGTTTCCCGAAAGCTGCCTTTGTAGATATCAAACCTAGGCAACATAATTATTGCAGATTTTACTTGATATTTCAGCGTTCCACGTCTTGATGCCCTGCTGTTGTTATTATTATTATTATTATTATTATTATTATTATTATTATTATTGTTATTATTATTATTATTATTATTATTATTATTATTATTATTATCATTATTATTATTATTATTATTAACAAATACTCATAGTAGCATGAGTCTTGAAATGGAGAAACAAGTCCACAGTTATGTATATGTACACATATTTAAAGATAAATCTGTACAGAGCGCTTTCGGGAATCTGTTCGATTCCTCTTTTCAATCAAAAGGGGAATCGAACACATTCCCGAAAGCTCTCTGTACAAATTTACCTTTAAGTATATGTAAATAATATACATAACTGTGGATTTGTTTCTCCATCATTATTATTATTATTATTATTATTATTATTATTATTATTATTATTATTATTATTATTATTATTAAAGCATATATTCAAACACTCACACTGGCCAAGCCATTAAACTGAAATTCATGCATTAACCAAACAGATCGTCTGCATGTGGAAGGAGATAAAAGCAGAGCGAAGCGAATAGCGGATGCAAGTGTCACATCTCCTTCATCCTCGGTATTATGCGACAGAGAAAGGAAAATCGAAGACGCTGTCTGTCAGTCTGTTGCCAAACAAAGATCGCATTGCGTCGGTTGCTGCCTTGAGCTCATTTCAAACGAGGACACGAAATGAAAGGACACTAATAAAATAACTGCATTTAGGTTATTAAGAAAACCAGCAAGTTTAGACGCTTCTTTTGAGCGTAGTTCAGATTTTATGGACCGGCGGGACACGGTCCACCTGAGGTTTGGCGTGCGTCTTCCAAGACGTACTCGATAAAATGACTTCCGAGTCACTATTGTGCACATCACAACGCACGTTTTCAGTTACTTTAATGATTACCTGCTCAATGAACTGATTACAATTTCAACTTAATAAAATTGTGCTTCCTCCCTTTGGCATCAACTGGTCTTGATTTATAACAATTTAAGTACAATGTTAGGCAACTGAAGTTGCAAGCCCAATAATTATTTAACAGTTTATTTCATACATAGCAAGTATCTATCGGCTCAACGAGCAGACATGGTTTTGAAAGGCGGAAAAAGGTTCAGAACCCGTGATTTAAGTTTATGAAAGCTCGATTTTCCTCATATATCTTGCTTTACTTAAATTTACATCCGTGCATACCGCTGTGATTTCGGTAATGCTATGTCCCCGACTTACAGAAAAAAAAGTTAAGTATACCTTAGTTTTACCAGACCACTGAGCTGATTAACAGCTCTCCTAGGGCTGGCCCGAAGGATTAGACTTATTTTACGTGGCTAAGAACCAATTGGTTACTTAGCAACGGGACCTACAGCTTATTGTGGAATCCGAACCACATTATAGCGAGAAATGAATTTCTATCACCAGAAATAAATTCCTCTAACTCTTCATCAGCCGGCCGGGGGAATTGAACTCCGGCCCATCGAGTGACAGTCTGAACTCAACCGACTCAGCCAACGAAGGGCTAGATCCCCCGAGTTACAGAGCAGCAGCGGGTTTGGATGTTACAGTAAAATCAATGGTGTAAGTTGTTTTATTTAAGCAAACACAAATTTCGTCAGCTTAAATGCCTTTTCGCTTCCTAGAAAAAAATAGTCACTTATTCAGCTCACTACCATGTTCATAACCCATTAATGCATATACCAAGCTCCTAAGCGTTGATGCAAATAACATTAAACAACCATCTTCTTTCATACTGAATTGGGACCGGCATGAGAATAAACAAGTAAAAAATGCGCTGAAGTTTCTTCGGCGCAATTGAGTTTTCTGTACAGCGTATAATGCTGTATGAAACTCTCGATGTGCGGTGCCAGACGCACGATCCATGGCTAACTTTAACCTTAAATAAAATTTTAAAAACTACTCAGGCTAGAGGGCTGCAATTTGGTATGTTTGATGATTGTAGGGTGGATGATCAACATTACAATTTGTAGCCCTCTAGCCTCAGTGGTTTTTAAGACCTGAAGGCGGACAGAAAAAAGTGCGGACAGAATAAAGTGCGGACGGAAAGACAAAACCGGCCCAATAGTTTTCTTTTACAGAAAACTAAAAATATAATACCAATGATTTAAAAAAAAAGGCAAATATTCCAACAGAGGATAATACAATTTGAGAAGCAACCAACAGCAGGGCACTGCGAGAGCTACACAGCTTTAAGATTCGTCCGGCACAAGTCGAATGACTTTCCAAAACTTTTCCTTTTTGCGTCTCGTTCCGTGTCAGTTGGCTCTAAATCATTTTCGCATTTAGAAACGTTTGCCATGGAATGAAATGCCAAGTTCCTTTCTCTCTCTCTCTCTCTCTCTCTCTCTCTCTCTCTCTCTCTCTCTGTCGGAAAGGAAGCAAAATTACAGATTGCTAGCAGGGAAGTACTGCTCTCATTAGTAAATCAATTAGGTCAAATACGTACTGGGGAAATTTCTCTTTCGTTTTCTGACGCTGCAATAGTTTCCATAATCATAAAATTTTCTCTCTCTCTCTCTCTCTCGCACACACAAATTCACTCGTCCACCTTCACTCTCTTTCTCCCTCTCCCCAACTCTCACACACACACAAATACAAATTTTGTCCACCTTGCCTCTCTCCTCTCTCTCTCTCAGTCTCTCTCAGATACATTCGTCCACCTACTCTCTCCTTCTCTCTCAAATACCTTTGTCCACCTACTCTCTCTCTCTCTCTCTCTCTCTCTCTCTCTCTCTCATGCACTCCTTCCCCCTTTTAATGTCATAATCTCTCTACGAACTGTCCCTACCTTTTTTCTC
>NC_089750.1:62319706-62324706 GCF_040412425.1 Macrobrachium rosenbergii
TGCACAATAACCCTACAACGCATAACTAAAAGTGTAGATTTATGAATCACAAACTGCAATTTAATTATATGGAATATGCATTACATCAAAACGCAATAACCGTCATGAAACTGAACTTGAATTTACAGCATCTATCATTAAAAGCAAAAGTTTAAGTAGGGTATGTTTGTGTGATAACATTTTTATTGTGGTAAAAATGTTGGAAAACCAAAGCAATGATGGAGGTACAAATCTGAAATACTCAAGAAAAAAAATGCTTGTTCTCTTTCATAACCTTTAAAACCCACATTCCATTTGGTCGATTGCACTACAGGAAAGAATGTGACAGCACTAGAAAATGTCTCAAAAAAAAAACCATAAAAAAGGATAAAAAAAAAACCGGCCTGCCACTGAACTGACCAATCTGACTATAGGCAGATGTTCCCACATATGATTTCGCAATGTATTAAGTCGATTAATTGTTCCTTCATGCCTTGTATAGTACTTTTAAAAAGTTGACGCCTTTTCTTATTGATATCACCTCCATGTCACAACTTCCTTGCAGTGAAGTTGTAATGTATGATTCAGAGACACGCCCGTCCCTGCCACTTGAATATTAAAAAAAAAAAAAAATAAGAGCTGACCCAAAAAGAATAAGCAACAAACATATCTGATTAAATAACAAAACCCTTTTATAGTATACAAGTCGCCAACAAATAACAAATAAAAATTATTAAACAATGAAAATATGTCAAGGAACATGGCACCAAATAAAGACGTAACACATACGCCACAGACACATCATAATTGTAATATTAAAAAAAAATAGGTAAAACTAAAAAAATCCTGAAGAATAATGTACTATGATAAAGCAAGGGTGTTATTCTCTCTCTCTCTCTCTCTCTCTCTCTCTCTCTCTTATGTTTTTCATGTAATTAATGAAATGAACATCATATTCTGTAAATATATAAAACAAAAATCATTTCATTGAACATGTCTTGTTGAGACTGTACAGGAAATTTGCGATAAAAATGGAAGGACAAAGTAATCTCTCTCTCTCTCTTTTGATAAATATCTCAACAGAGTAAGAGCACTTGCTGGCCAAATGTCAGGTCAATCTAATACCTCTCTCTCTCTCTCTCTCTCTCTCTCTCTCTCTGTCAAGGGCCTAACACTTACATCTTGGACACCCCTTGTCCAGAAAGGCCATCCCCCAAAGTCAAATGAGGCCAGACGAGATTGAGTTAAGTGGCATTAGACCAGGCGAATAACACACCTTGGAGCTATAAATGAGTCGGCGGGACTGGCCGCTATACGTCGCTTTGATCATCACAGGGTGAGTCTCTCTCTCTCTCTCTCTCTCTCTCTCTCTCTCTCTCTCTCCAAAGGAAGGACCATCCTTTCTCTCCATCCTCTCTCTCTCTCTCTCTCTCTCTCTCTCTCTCTCTCTCTCTCTCACCAAAGCCAAAGGAAGGATTCTTTGACCATCCTTCTCTCTCTCTCTCTCTCTCTCTCTCTCTCTTTTCTCACCAAAGGAAGGACTCTTTGACCATCCTTCTCTCTCTCTCTCTCTCTCTCTCTCTCTCTCTCTCCCTCTCTTTTCTCACCAAAGGAAGGACTCTTTGACCATCCTTCTCTCTCTCTCTCTCTCACCAAAGCCAAAGGAAGGATTCTTTGACCATCCTTCTCTCTCTCTCTCTTCTCACCAAAGGAAGGGCTCTTTGACTATCCTTCTCTCTCTCCCTCTCTCTCTCTCTTCTCACAAAAGGAAGGACTCTTTGACAATCCTTTCTCTCTCTCTCTCTCTCTCTCTCTCTCACCAAAGGAAGAACTCTTTGACAATCCTTCTCTCTCTCTCTCTCTTCTCACCAAAGGAAGGGCTCTTTGACTATCCTTCTCTCTCTCTCTCTCTCTCTCTCTCTCTCTCTCTCATCAAAGGAAGGACTCTTTGACCATCCTCCAGAAGGGATGAGAGCCCTATATGGCATCATCCCCCGTGCGAATAGCCAGCCCTCCCCGTCCCCCGATCTATACCCCCCACAGAGGGTTAATATTCCTCAAAGGCTATCTTTTAAAAAGGCTTTTAGGAAAGAGCCGGCGGAGCGCGAAGCCGGTAATCGAATGAGCTACAAGTGACGGCGGCGATTAAGAAGTAATCCGTTTAGAAGGAGTCGTTACTGCGATCCTGTTTTGGCGACGCAAATCGGATCCTACGCTACTCCCGTCAACAAGATTCCTTATTTATAAACAGCCACGACGGCGGCGCAGAAGGTAACTTTTTTCCTCTTTGAATTAATAGTAGACTGAGGCCACGAGATATACGGCGTCATTCTTCTACTTTTTTTATTTTTACATGCTAATGGGAGGGATATCTCAAACCACCGAGAAGATAAAAAAAAAAAAAAAAAACTTGAAAGGGAGACGGGAAAAAAGTGAAGCGTTACCTCTAAGGAACCTATTTAAATTTGTTAAAAATGTAAATTAGCATCTCCTTTAGGATTTACACCTTTTTATAAATCATATATAAGGAAGACCCAATCGAACATTTAACATGTTTATTTATCTAAAGGGTTAGGTACGGGTGAAACGTCATCGCCAAAATCCTCTCACAGCCGCAAGGGTACTTCATCCTTTAGAGAGAGAGAGAGAGAGAGAGAGAGAGAGAGAGAGAGAGAGAGAGAGAGAGAGAGAGAGAGAAGTACATAATTATGATGATACGGGGTGCTCAGGGACAAAGAGAATAGGCGAAGGCTCTCGACCTGATTAATCTTCACACCAGCAACATCAACAACAAGACAATAACAACTGTTTTGTCTTCAAATACAGGACCCAAGAAAGGCTACTGTTTCGAGTTCATTAAGATCTTACGCGAGTTCACATGTCCTGGGCAGTCATATACAGTACACACTCCTACACTCCTGTAACCTACTGCTGTTTGCACCTGAACCATTAACTCACTTTATTGCAGCACATTTTATCTTGTTTTAATGTGTGTCAATGTCCAGTGCATATGGACACTCCAGGAAGTTGCTTTCAGTTGTCGATTGTTGGTTGGTATGGACCAGTGGTTTTCAACCCAGGGGGAGTTCCCCCCTAGGGGAGAATTTCAGAGTTTCATGGGGCGGGGGAATTGTGACCACAGGCTGGCAGGCTCAAACTGGCTCTAGGACTACACAAAATGCAGTGTGAATCGGTCCGCACTACTGAGAGGTCACTCTGAGCTTTCTCTCCGCTAGCCTGTGTGTTTGTGTTAGTAATTTGTTGCATATTATTTGGAATGCACCTTATGAGGCAGACAATTTTGTAAGGAGGGCGGAGGGGTGGGGAGGAGGAATGACTTTCTGACATATGGTGAAAGGGTGCATGGGTAAAGAAGTCTAGCCAGCCTCATGCTAGCACCGGACATTGCTTGTAAGTAAGAGTAAGGGACTGAAGTGAATAAGATGCCTGACGTGGACATCTGGATAGTGACCTCCATGGCAGGACCCAGAGAAGGAATCATCTTTTGGGAAGTTTTGCACGATAAAATTGACGACAAAATCTCCGCATTAACAATCAGTACGTAGTTCCTGAAAAATCTATTAACAGAGGTCGTTCACTTGATAGGTGAACAGCACAACAAAAACGCACCTTTTCGTAACTTCTTGGGTTGCATTTTTTTTGACATCGAATACATCTGAATAATCTATTATCACCTATTAAATATTTTCCCGAGGCTTCTTTCCTTAAGTAAACATATACAAGAGTGTTCGTCCCAAGCTAGGATAAAAAAAAGGAAAGTTGACACTCGGATTAACGTCCCTAGCTTGTTAAAAAGCCTTAGCAATCTAGGTCAAGCGGTACTTGATCAGAGTAAGGTAAAATACTATAGAAGTTAGGATCAAGGCACTTTAATTTTTTTTTTATGCTTAAGAAAGGACAGTGGTTCTATCAATGTTACAAACAAACAAACACAAAAATATATGACTAGAAACTACATTGTATAAAAGATTATTATTATATTATTATTATTATTATTATTATTATTATTATTATTATTATTATTATTATTATTATTATTATTATTATTATTATTTGCTTGTGCAATTCAAGCGTCCCATTAATCTTCGCCTACCAAAGCGTCACCACAGCAAAAGAACGAATAACACAAAAGATCAAAAGCACCACTCAGCATAAAAGCATTCTCAACTGCTAACAATGCACGAGTTCATGCAGGTTCTTATTCTGGGAATCTCTTATTTTAAAATAGGTTACCTCTCGTCTGACAAGACTACCAGCAGCCAAATAAACGCACGTAAATATATAAATCAATATATACATATATATACACATATATAAAAGTGTGTGTGTGTGTGGCTAATATGTTTTGTGCTTATTAGTTTTGTTATTTTATGCTTGTTACGTTATCTGCAGTTTCCTTTAATTAAGTTATCTTCTTTTCTTTATTTTTCACTTAACCATCTCTTTTTACATCACAGTATGTACTTACTTAGTTTGGCATCATAGTTTTCACTAATCTACAGTATTTCTTCTCGCACACAGCCGAATCACACTCACACAAACAAACACACACACACACACACACACACACACACACACACACACACACACACACATATATATATATATATATATATATATATATATATATATATATATATATATATATATATATATAAGATGACTTTAATTTCAAGAACTATAGATATAAAACTCTGAGAATTTATGAGTGTAAATATCTAACAAAAAAGAATCCAACTTCCTCACCATTAACCAAACTACAAAAATACCTCAGATCCAGATACTGAGTCCTGTAACATCTACTCCTGACCTAAAAAGACAACACACCAAAATATTTTTTTAAGATTTCGGAGATGTCTTGTGCAAATAGAAACTCAGGGGAAAAAAACATACAAACTCGCCTGAAAGCTTAATCATTTTTCTTACTTTTGAAACATAAAGAAAAAGACAGAAGCTTCATTTAATACATGGATATGGTTTTATAATCAACCAACGCCACT
>NC_089750.1:62329706-62342206 GCF_040412425.1 Macrobrachium rosenbergii
TTCCAATAATTAGAGAGACAGTTTCCATGACGACTAATCTGGAAAGCTACGCTGACAGACACCAAGAGTTAGTTATCTGAATGGGGGTCCAGCAACGACATTTTTCACCACACTACTAAGACTTGTTCATCCGTACTAGAGTTATCTTGTAAGAACGCCTGCACAAGTGAAAACATTCCCCCGACCCAAATCTTCAATATGGTAACAAGACAAAGATGAACAGGTGTTCTCCACAAAGGTATTACAAGTATGTTAATGTAAACAGAGAAAAGGAAGAAGGCGTCACAGAAATAAAAATAAATGCGAATATATATAAATATGAACAGAAATGTATATATATATATATATATATATATATATATATATATATATATATATATATATATATATATATATATATTGTTGGTGTTTAGAGAAGAGTTAAATGACAACAGAAACAGGAAAAACAGAGCAACGTGAAAGACCTGAATGTATCGAAAGAAAAAAAAAATCACACTTCTGAATATACCGACAAAGGCGACGCTACTGTAGATAAACTTTAAGATAAAAAAGTTATTTACTTTCTTTTTAAAATTTTTTTGTTTTCCAAGAATATCTCCCAAACAAAACTAATTCTCTAAGTTGGAGTAAGGCGAACTCTCCTAAAACTTTCCATATGAAGTTTCTGAGTTAACAGAGGTGTATTATTGTTACCAATTATAATGCCATGGATATTAACTTAGGTATCTTATCAGAGTCTTTTCGCTCATTCGAGTCTCTGAAATATTTAGACCTGATAAATAAATACTCCTAAGGATTAAATTTCCGCGTTTGAAAATGTAACAATGTCGTCCCTTCCAAAATAAGTCATAGACACCCCCCCAACCCTACAGAAAAAAAAAAAAACACTTCACTATTTCAAAACTGTTCTTTAGTAAATAACTAACGTCACACACAAGGCTTCCAAAATCACTCACTGGCCGGATATGGGCCTGACAAGGACAACAAAGGGAATAAAGTAATTTCGTTGGTTTGATGACATTTCGAGGCAGAGGGCCACAGGTATAAAGACGTGAACGTAACAAACTGGAGTGTGAGGTCATCATATATACGTATGTATATATATATATATATATATATATATATATATATATATAATTTATGTATGTATATTAATATATATACATATATATATATATATATATATATATATATATATATATATATATATTACATATATATATATTTATATATATAAGATATATATATATATATATATATATATATATATATATATATACATATACATATACATATATATATATATATATATATATATATATATATATATATATATATATAATTCACACAATGTTGATAGACAGGACTCGAGAAGGAGTTGAGCCGATGGTAGAAAGGTGGAGACAGGCACTCGAAGATAGAGGGCTGAGGATATAAGAAGAATAAAGACTGAATATCAGAGGATGGGAGGCGAAGGAAGAAAGAAACAGTGAAACTGGGTTAGGACGACATCGAGGGAGTCAGAACTTTCAAATATCAAACGTTGCCGACAATGGAGCTGTGGACTCTGGGATCAACCACAGAATACAAGGTGCTTGAATAAACTGGAAAAAGTAGTCAGGGATATCGTACGACAGGAGGAGGATTAGTGCAGAGGTCAAAGGATTTACAAAAGTGTATTCAGACCAGCGATGGCTTTCGGAGCCGAGATGTGGCCGAATAAGAAGGTTCAAGAACGGGAAATGGATGTGGCAGAGATGAAGATGTTGAGATGGATATGTGGACTGATAAGAAGAGATAAGAACAGAAATTAGTTTATTAGAGGAACAGTTAAGGTACGGGAGGTATTGAAGAAGGCCCAGGAAAGAACACTACATTGGTTTGGTCATGTTATGCGGAATTGAACTGAATTGAATACAGAATTTAGGCCAAAGGCCAGGCACTGGGACCTATGAGGTCATTCAGGGCTGAAATGGAAATTGACAGTAAAAGTTTTGAAAGGTATAACAGGAGGAAAGTCTCGCAGTTGCACTATGAATCAATTGTTAGGAGAGGGTGGAAAGTCAGATGCAAGAAAGAGAATATGAAAGGAAGTACAGTAAAAAGGAACGAAAGGCGTTGCAGCTAGGGGCCGAAGGTACGCTGCAAAGAACCTTAAGTAATGCCTGCAGTGCATCACATGAGGTGCACTGACGGCATTACCCGCCCCCCACCCCCCCTGTGGGAATGTTATGCGGAGGGATGATCATGTGTGTAAAAGGGTTATGAGTATGGAGGTGGGGGGAAGAAGAAGGGGAAGGCACACGTTCAGACGGAGGGATAAAATAGCAAATGACATGCAGGAGAAAGGTTTAGGAAGGCAGGACAGTGGAAGGTGGAGAAGACCCATACGAAACAGCGACCCCATATAGAAATAGGTAAAGCTAACACAGAAGAAGAAGAAGAAGAAGAAGAAGAAGAAGAAGAAGAAGAAGAAGAAGAAGAAGAAGAAGAAGAAGACATATATATATATATATATATATATATATATATATATATATATATATATATATATATATATATATATATATATATATATAATTCACCAATTAAACTATGCATGAGGACGTAACCATTGTCGCCTTTTTTTTACTGAAACAAGCTTCTGTAGGGGAGAGGGGCGATTTGTTGAAACAAATATACAAATATACAAATATATATATATATATATATATATATATATATATATATATATATATATATATATGTATATATATATATGTATATATACATACAGTACATTTATATGTATATATATACATATATATATATATATATATATATATATATATATATATATATATATATATAAAATATATGTTTCGTATATAAACTATACAGAAATATATAATTTAAAAATAACTGTTATCCTTTTTAACTTAGACTGTGTTTAAGGCATCGTTAAAATAGTACATGAACAAATGAAATTCGCTTTCTCTCTAAAAGTAACTCCCTGTGAATGTCTTTGCATATTTATCTCTTTATTCTTTCACAGAGACACTTTTTTCACCCTAATTTCCAAGTTCTTCTCCCCATCTGACCAATTAATGTCATCGCTGGTCAATTACTCACCTTAGTGACAAATTTACAGACCCATCAGACCTTATAAGTAAAAGCAGCATCCCATGAGCACGTTTTCTGGATTCCTCGAGCATCTTGTCGCTGTATATATATATATATATATATATATATATATATATATATATATATATATATATATATATATATATATATATATATATATATATTTATATACAAATTTACTACATATATATGTATATATATATATATATATATATATATATATATATATATATATATATATATATATATATGTAATTGTTCTGTGCATTAATACAGTTACTAACAGGACCTCATTAAAACTGGATGGTATCTAGCGGATATGTGTGTGTATATATGTATGTATGTATATATGTATGTATGTATATATGTATGTATGTGTATATATGTATATGTATGTATATATATACAGTATATATATAAATATATATATATATATATATATATATATATATATATATATATATATATATATATATATATATATATATATATATATACATACACATACACATAAACCTTAGTAAATAAAAAAAGTAATTTTGTTCGTTAAACGTGCAAATACGAACATGAGCAACTTTTACATCATCGCCAACATTGGCTCCTTAAAACTAACTTCGGCATCAATAGCTTAAGCAGTGCAGAAAAAGGTGCGCATGCGTCACACCGCCATCAGGGGTATCAGGCAGGCCATCAAGCAGACGACAACGCGGAATCTATCGTGGCATTAGCGCCACTGATCACCTGGGGAACTGTCACTGATTACCTGGGAAACTAAGTCGGATTCCAGAGTGTGATTGTGTGAGGGAGGACTGACATAGTCCAGTCTGGGAAGAAACGTGAAAGCGGATTTTTGGCTTACAGGAGGAGGGAAATGCTGAGATTTTAAGTTATGTACAGCTGTTAAAAAAAAAAAAAAAAGAACAGCTGTTCTTATGGAGCGAGGCAATTACAACAATAACTTGCGCTACACTTACATACATTACCTAAATGGGAAAGCAGTAAAATGCGGAGTGAAGAGAAGGAATTTATAGTAGATTAATAGCGGAAATATATATATATATATATATATATATATATATATATATATATATATATATATATATATATATATATATATGTATATACGGTGTACATAGATATATTATATATATATATATATATATATATATATATATATATATATATATATATATATATATATATATATATATATATATATATATAAGAACACATGCCAGCAACTGCAACTAAAACTTAAGGTATGTGGTTTACATCGCTTCACAAGGCTTGCAACTGAACACGATGATGCTCTGAATATTCAAATTTCAACAGCAACCTGATGGTGTTACGCGCAACGCTGTTATATAATCTTCAATCGGAAGGGAAGGTAGAGACGGCTTAGATAATATTCAGCCTTTCACTTGGACCATGAAAACAAGTAAATAAGAGAGAATATTGATAGAATAGAAGACACTAAGAGGGTATCTTCTCACCGAAAAAGATAGAAGAAAAATAATTTCAAAGTCTAAATGAAAAATGAAACTGCCAGTGAACGGATTCACGATCGGACTGCTGACCTCAGCGAACGATAAACTGGATAAGATATCTCACTGATAAGATAATCTTGAGGGGAAATAGAAAAAAGAGATATTTCACAGATAATGTAATCTTGATGGAAAATATTTCACTGATAATGTAATCTTGATGGAAATAGAAAAAGATATGCCACTGGTTCCTGATAACGTCATCTTGATGGAAATATAAAAAGATATCCCACTGGTTTCTGATGACGCAATCTTAATGGAAATAGAAAAAGATATCCCACTGGTTCCTGATACCGACATCTTGATAGAAATAGAAAAAGATATGCCACTGGTTCCCACTAATGTCATCTTGACGGAAATGGAAAACGATATCCCGCTGATTCCGTAATCATGAGGAAAACAAAAAAAAAAAAAAAAATAGATATCTCAATATTAACGTACTCTTGAGCAAAACAGAGAAAGTGATATCTCACTGAAAAGATGATCTTGGGAGAAATAGAAAGAGATATTTCACTGATAACGTAATCTTGATGGAAATAGAAAAAGATATCCCACTGGTTCCTGATAACGTAATCTTGATGGAAATAGAAAAAGATATCCCACTGGTTCCTGATAACGTAATCTTGATGGAAATAGAAAAAGATATGCCACTGGTTCCTGATAACGTCATCTTGATGGAAATATAAAAAGATATCCCACTAGTTCCTGATAACGTCATCTTGATGGCAATAGAAAAAGATATCCCCTGGTTCCTGATAACGTCATCTTAATGGAAATAGAAAAAAAATATCCACTGGTTCCTAATAACGTCATCTTGATGGAAATAGAAAAGATATCCCACTGGTTCCCGATAACGTCATCTTGAAGGAAATGGAATATGATATCCCACTGATTCCGTAATCTTGAGGAAAATACAAAAAAATGATATCTCAATGTTAACGTAATCTTGAGCAAAATAGAGAACGTAATATCTCACTGATAATGTAATCTTAGGGGAAATAGAAAAAGAGATATTTCACTGATAAGTAATCTTGATGGAAATAGAAAAAGATATCCCACTGGTTCCTGATAACGCAATCTTGATGGAAATAGAAAAGGATATCTCACTGGTTCCTGATAACGTAATCTTGATGGAAACAGAAAAATTTATCCCACTGGTTCTTGATACCGTAATCTTGATGGAAGTAGAAAAAGTTATCCCACTGATTCCGTAATCCTGAGGAAAATAGAAAAAAAAACAGAGAAAGCGATATTTCACAGATAAGATAATCTTGAGGAAAAGGAAAGAGATATTTCGTTGGTAACGTAATCTTGATGTAAATAGAAAAATAGATACCCCACTGATAACCGTAATGTTGAGGTAAATAGAAGGCAATTAAAAAATAGAAGGCAATTAAAAAATGCGCCGAAGTTTTTTCGCCGCAATCGAGTTTTCTGTCCGGTGGTGCCCTCAGCCACGGCCCATAAAACTCTTAGCCGCGACCCATGAAACTCAGCCACGGTCAGGTGGTGGCCTCAGCGACGGCCCATTAAACTCTTAGCCACGGCCCATGAAACTCAACCACGGCCAGGTGGTGGCCTATGTTGTTGGTACTTACAGAGCTGCCAGAAGTACAATTATGACTAACTTTAACCTTAAATAAAATACAAACTACTGAGGGCTACAATTTGGTATGTTGTATGACTGGAGGGTGGATGATCAACATACCAATTTGCAGTCTTTTAGCCTCAGTAGTTTTTAAGATCTGAGGGCGGATATACAGGCAAAGCCGGCACAACAGGTTTCTTTTACAGAAAACTATAAAGATACCTCACATAACGTAACCTTGCTTAACCTAAACTACTCTAACCGAACTACCACCTCTTCTCACTAAGAACTCTCATTGGTGGCTGAGGGCCAAAGGAAGAAGTTCATGAGAGCATCAAAGTGAAGCACGTTGAGCATGAAGTTTGATTAAGTGAGAATATGAAGACGAATACCATGGGATGACGATCTCCCTATAAGAAAGAGAATATTATATATACCCACTCATGAGATAAATGTAAGCTATAAACAAGCGTATAAAACGCCCATCTCAATAGCAAAACATCGTTTAATCTTAAAGGCAACCACTATCTACCGAAAGCCGCATGAAATCTGTTTATTCGGTCTCTGAATAATAGCAAGCACACAGATATACGTTAAACACTACCACAGCAGAAGTTATCAGTAAAAAATTGAATAAAAAATCAAGACAAATTGGTTAATCTTAAAAGGCACCAACTACCAACCAAAATCCCCATAAAATCTGTTTATTATAATAGCAAGCGCACAGATATAGGCTAAACACTACCACAGCAGAAGTTATATGTAAAACATTGTATACAAAATCAAGAAAAATACGTTTAATCTTAATTAAAAGGCACCCACTATCTACCAAAATCCCCATAAAATCTGTTTACTCGTTCTCTGAATAATAGCAAGCACACAGATATAGGCTAAACACTACCACAGCAGAAGTTATCAGTAAAACATTGAATAAAAAATCAAGAAAAGTACGTTTAACCATAAAAGAAACCCATTGTCTACCAAAATCCCCATAAAATCCGTTTATTCGTTCTCTGAGTAATAGCAAACAGACACATACAAAATAAAGCTAACGCAGCAGAGGTTAAGGAAAGAGAAATATAAAAATAAATAATCAAGAAAAAGCTATCTGCTTGAGTGTACCCCAAAGCAAATGGCATTTGCAACTCAAGCGCTTCTCTCGTTTATTGTTTGGCAAGCATACACCTCATAAAAAGACCTAGAGGCAATAAAACCTAATATAATGTGATATCACGGTCTTTTAATATCTTTATCCCCGTTTCAGTGATCCGCCTTCTCATTTCAATTAGTCGTATACAAGCGCGCGTTTATGTTATGCAGCAAGGCTGCTTAATTTCCTTTTCCTTTGAACTTTCCTGAAGTAAGGATTTATCATGCAGGAGAAGGGACCTAGGAGAGGTTATGATGATGATAATAATAATAATAATAATAATAATAATAATAATAATAATAATAATAATTGGATACTTGTTACACAGGATATATGGCAGACGGGTGGTTTAAATTTGGTAAGTTAAATAATAATAATAATAATAATAATAATAATAATAATAATAATAATAATAATAATAATGTTAAGATATCTCTTGCACAGATGTAAATAGCAGACGATTGTTTTAAAGTTGCTGGGTCAAAAAAAATAATAATAATAATATACTGAAGTATCTCAGGCTACTGAATAATAATAATGATAACCATGGCACCAACAACAAACCACAGAATGAAATAATAATAATAATAATAATAATAATAAATAATAATAATAATAATAACACTAACAAACAACAACAATAATATCTTGACTACTGCTACCAACACAACCACCACCGCCATCACAATCAAAACGACTGACATCATTATCAATAATGGCATCATTTCAGCAGCACGAAGGCTGAAGGGCATTGATCCCCTGGCGAGCCGGAAAGGATTCCGATGCTAATGAGGAACGCGGAGACACTGAAGCTTTTCCACTGCAAGCATAACTCCTAATTAGGACAAGAGACTTTCAAAGCCTTAATGAATGATTACTTTGCTTTCCGATTCTACGGTAAGAGGAGGTAGATAATAATAATAATAATAATAATAATAATAATAATAATAATAATAATAATAATAATAATAATAATATCTTTATTATTATTTTTTATCATTATTATAATATGCATTGTCTCTTGTCATAATTAGGAGTTTTGCTTGCAATGGGAATGCTTTTACCTTAGTACTTTTAAGTATTATTATTATTATTATTATTATTATTATTATTATTATTATTATTATTATTATTATTATTATCTAACTCATCATATGGCAGAATCGGAAAGCAAAATAATAATTCATTAAGGCTTTGGAAGTCTCTTGTCCTAATTAGGAGTTTTGCTTGCAGTGGAAAAACTTTTACTTTAGGGCTTTTAAGTATCTTTTATTATTATTATTATTATTATTATTATTAAATGAGGTGGTTTGCTAGCAGTGGGAAAGCTGTTACCTGAAAACTTTTAAGTATTATTATTATTATTATTATTATTATTATTATTATTATTATTATTATTATTATCAACATTGTCTCTTGTCCTAATAAGAAATTTTGCTTGCAGTATTCAAGCTTTTACCTTAGTACTTTTAAGTATCTTTATTATTATTATTATTATTATTATTATTATTATTATTATTATTATTATTATTATTATACATTGAGACACTTGTTGCATAGGTATAGATAGTAGACGGATTGTTTACAATTGGTGAGTCATATAATAATAATGATAATAATAATAATAATAATAATAATAATAATAATAATAATAATAATAATAATAATAATAATAATACTTAAAGGTACTAAAGTAAAAGTTTTCCCACTGCAAGTAAGACTCCTATTTAGGACAAGAGACTTCCAGAGCCTTAATGAATGATTATTATGCTTTCCGATTCTACCATAAGACGAGGTAATAATAATAATAATAATAATAATAATAATAATAATAATAATAATAATAATAATAATAATAATAAGAAGAAGAAGAAGAAGAAGAAGAAGAAGAAGAAGAAGAAGACCCCTCTCTCGAACATATCCTGTTAAATAGGATGGCTGCGTTATTTTTTGTTCAGTCTTCTCAATTTCATTATAATTATTTCCTCTTCTACGATTAAACTGGACTATAACTAACCAATTTTCAAACTTCGGGGAAAGAGAAATATATTTGCAGAGTATTTATTGGAGTCTGTTTTCTGCATACATGAGAAGGTAGTGAAATACGGGGTAAAACCCCATAGAGTTAACCCCAGGCTTCCTGCAGGTGGTTCACTGAATATATATATAATAATAATAATAATAATAATAATAATAATAATAATAATAATAATAATAATAATAATAACCTGTGGAGTTAACAGCATGTTTCCGGTGGGTGGATTCCGGAATAATAATAATAATAATAATAATAATAATAATAATAATAATAATAATAATAACAATAATAATAATAATAATCCGTAGAGTTAACATTATGTTTGCGGTAGGTGGAATCCGGAGTAATAATAATAATAATAATAATAATAATAATAATAATAATAATAATAATAATAATAATAATAATAATAACATAAACTCGTAGAGTTAACAGCAGGTATCCGGTAGGTGGAATCCGGAATAATAATAATAATAATAATAATAATAATAATAATAATAATAATAATAATAATAATAATAATATAAACCCGTAGAGTTAACAGCAGGTATCTCGTAGGAGGAATCCGGAGTAATAATAATAATAATAATAATAATAATAATAATAATAATAATAATAATAATAATAATATGAAAGATACTTGAAAGTATTCTAATAATGTACGAGTATACCTCAACCAGCGCTTCTTCCTCTCCTCCACTCACCTCCCCCCAAACAAAAATGGAACCAAATTTACCTGAAAATCTCGTCAACTCTTCGAAAATATCCAAGATCTGCATCCGGATCGACATTAAACCCGGGTCAAGTTTTGCAATGGTCCAAAGCTCGACTCACCACAAAATTCCACTGAATTTCTTCAGAAAGGTTTTGAGATACCTTGTCGACAAATAGACTCGACTCGTTTGCCTTAATCCTAACTTTAGTGGAAACGAGTCAAGAAATAAATTCAGGGTCACAAACAACAATTTTAATTATACCTTTAGTGCTAACATTACAGTAATTCAAAATGTACAATGAGCGCGTGGTAACTGATGATTTATCATTTAATTGAAAGTAAACCATCTTCGGATCTTGCATAGTCAGCATCAAATAACCGGATTATTATTATCTAATCGACGGCTAGATAAAAACATCTACATCAACCATATCTACACAGTTTAGTCACATACACCAATGAGTTGCGAACACTCAAATACACTTATATATTAAAGTGAATATAAAAAAATCTTTCGTGTATAAGACATAAATTCACGTATATGTATATATATATATATATATATATATATATATATATATATATATATATATATATATATATATATATATATATATATATATATATATATAGTGCTTTTGTTCATCGATGCACTGCGACCTTATATAATAAATCAATCAATCCAGATAGCCAAATGCATACACCAATAAAATGACAGTTATTAGTAGAATTAATTTTTTAGAAATATGTTAACGTTTTGCATATAAATAATTTATTTATATTAACAAATCATATCAAAGAATAACAGGGGTCCCTATATTTGCTAAATATAGTCCAGACATTAATAATTTGTTTTACATATTTATGAATAAAAATTTTCAACTGTCAATAATATTCACGGCAGATTAAGATATTATTACACATATAGTTATCTTGATGATGGACAACATCACTGAATAAGTGGAATTCTATATACTCAGGTAACTTATACTCAAATTTAGAAATAAAAGAATATTCTTTTTTATGTACCAGCTATTATGACTTCTGGAGTTATGGGCTCACAGTTATTTAAATATAATAATGGTTATTTTTAACCGTCAGATTTTTATTAATAAACTGGGTCTTAGTGGATTTCCCTTCTAGCTACTATATAGACTCGTGAATAAACTTGAAAATAAGAAATCGTCATAAATACTTTACTCAAGATCCACTTAGATAGACAACTGAAACGTTTAATAAATTTTTCATGACAATTCTTTTGTTACAAGCTTCTGTGTTTTACGGAGTTTAAAATTAATAATAAAAGTGTCTAGACAGCGTTCACCCAAAATCTTTATCTTCGCTGCAAAAAAATTACTGTAATTATTTATACGTATGATGGACTGCAGGGACACTGAATAGGTATACACATATTTCTGTCTAACTATCTAATAGTCTGGTTGAATTCAACAAGTTTTGTTCCGCTTATTACATAAAATACTACTTCGAATGGCGATGTGAACTTATTTTGCATTCCTTTAACATACCCATTTAGGTAGTAAAAGACAAGTGTGATGAAGAATAATTTTGTAATGAGCAGCATCCACCAGTTATTCACGATATCTGGTCCACCTTTCTCCCAGCCTTTTCTTCACACCTCCGTGTCATTGTGACAGCAGTTAGCGAGGAAGGAAGAACAGTCAGAAAGAACTCTGACCCTTTACCTGGTCCGAAGTCCAGGTCTACATATTTCATTATGAGTTTTGATGACGGATTTGGTCTTTCTTGTGTAGATGAGAACCTAATGTGATATGTTTGATTATTCTGATATATAGTTCCCTATATTCTTACTTGTTTCCTTCTTTCCATAATACGATACTCTTCCCTTTTATCCTTAGTGCACTTTCTTATTTTCTCCCTACTACGTTGTACAGCCATCAGTGACCACTTTATATATATATATATATATATATATATATATATATATATATATATATATATATATATATATATATATATATATATATATATAATATACATATGCATACATATATATATATATATATATATACATACATACATACATACATACATACATACATACATACATACATACATACATACACACTTCACTTCTCTCCCTTGGAGGAGGAGGGGTGTGTGTGTGTGTGTGTGTGTTGATACATATACTGTATATATATTTATACATATTAGATAAGGCCAGCAATATCATCCACCATAAACCTGCAGAACCCTGCAATTGCTTATGAATCTGTCGTGATTGGCAAAGAGTCACAATGAAGACCAAGATGCCAAAATATTAACTGAACGGGATGAAATTATAAAATGCTGGGGGTTTTCCT
>NC_089750.1:62352206-62354706 GCF_040412425.1 Macrobrachium rosenbergii
AATAAAAATATAACTAAATAACTGCAGGCAATGAGACTCAAGATGAAGTTAAATGGTCTTCGTTCCTTGAGAAAAAATTTTGTTCGAGAACAGGAAACGGAAACTTCGGGCAAGATGGAGGCGCCCCCATCTGGGTCGGGGCTTTCTGAAACAACTGCACAGAATGCCATAAAAAATCTCATAAAACGTGACAGCCGCTTCGTGCTGGTATTGGACAACAGCAGGCCAAGACTGTATTACACAACAAGTCCCTCGTTTTGGGAACACATCTGAGAGACAGAGCCGCTGATTTATTTGACGTCTTCGAGTAAAAGTC
This sequence comes from Macrobrachium rosenbergii, assembly GCF_040412425.1. Lineage (NCBI taxonomy): Eukaryota > Metazoa > Arthropoda > Malacostraca > Decapoda > Palaemonidae > Macrobrachium > Macrobrachium rosenbergii. The sequence goes on from NC_089750.1 coordinate 62,352,523, forward strand.
GCGTAATTATACATAACTTGCCAATAACTGATTAAGCTATTAATTCAAGAGAGCGATGTCAAGACATTCTACCAGAGATTAATTAACTGACTGATTCATTAGACAGAAAAATGACGGCAGCATAGAAAGGATTACCGACGCTATCTTAACAATGACTGATTAAACTAAGAGCAAAATAATGGGAAAAAATCACTGATGCAAAGCTGTCATAACTACGACTAAGTAATTACAAAGTAAGCGTACTCTCTTTACTTACTGCCCCAGACAACTTACAATCGCTCAGCCAATCCAAAGACTGCTTACACTGGACACTGAATTCAGAGCGGCAAGATGACTGGACTGGCAGGATGCAAGACAGTGACTGTGGAAGGGGAGGGGGGGGCGGTTTAGTGCCAAATCAAGGAACTGCAACATGGAGTCAGATCTCTCGAAACAAACGAAATGAAAAGTTTGGGATTCAAAGCTCGAAGAGACGAAATTCGAAATGAATACAGTAGTATTGGTGGTATTATATAAACAATGGAATTGCCGTGTCACTGCAACCGTGTTAGTTCCAAGCCCCGATGAAAGACAAGGAGGGGCATTATTAGGTGTTACCTGATGATGCCCCTCCTACCTGATAATGCCCCTCCTAACAAATCCAAACAACACTGAACCGTGCAACAAACTTTAGCACTCTTCTTGAAGCTGCACGATAGCCAAAAGAAGTATGAGTATAAACACTGGCCAGTCTCCTTCATCTTATATCACCTAAACAAACATTTATACACCTGGCGCAACTTGTTGCTCACACGAACAAAAGCCTTTCCACTAATTTACTGAATTGGAATGAAAAATTAGGGCAATTTACATCAAGGTTCAATTAACATATAAACGAGTGTTCGCTGAGATATTGGCCGAGTGGTAAGAAAAGCTTTAAGATATATGACCATTTGGCATGAAACACCTCCTGAAATGGTGTGTGGTACGATTGCTATGATGATAGAGCAGTGTGGAGAGAAAAACATAACGAGAAGACATAGCATGAATTAGAAAACGTTTACCGAGATGGTACGGCCGTGTAGTAAGAAAAACTTACTGAGGCGATACGGCAGTGTGGTGAGAAAAGCTGACTGGGATAGAATGCCATTGTGATAAGAAATGTTCTTCAGATGGTATAGTCTTAAGTTAAGATAAACTTATAGGTATGGTAATTTCAAATGGTAAGAAAAGTCTACCAAAATATAGTGTCATGTGATAAAAAAACTTACAGGCACTGTTCTATCATCTAGCGAGAAAAACTACTCTGGCAGCATGTTTATAGGGTAATAAAAGCTTAGTGACAGCACTGCTGTATAGAAAGAAAAGCTTACAGAGATAGTACTGCTATGGTTACAAAAGCTAACTGAGATGATCTTGACGTGTGGGAAGAAAAGCTTGCGGAGATGGTGTTGCTAAGTAGCAACAAAAGCTCACTGAGATGGCATTGGCATGCTCTAGGGAACGCCTGCAGAGGTGGTATTGGTATGTGGTAAAATAAATCTATGTGGATGCAAACGCCTTCTGATGTCACCTCCCCATATAAGAAATCTTACTGGGATGGTACTGCTATGTTGGGATCGATATTGCTATGTGGTAAAAGAAGGTCAATGAGGTGGTATTGTCATGTGGTGAGAAACGCTCACAAGAGACTGGATTAACACGTGGAAAGGAAATCATGACGATTTGGTCTGGCCCCATGATGAAAAATCTTGTGCTTAAGTGGAGTAGAAGTCAACCAAACAAGAAGAATGTGAGAATAATATATATATATATATATATATATATATATATATATATATATATATATATATATATATATATATATATATATATATATAATATACGAGACAAGAAGGGAGAAAACAATTTAATGGTTCCATAACAACATTATTATTATTATTATTATTATTTGGAGGATAAACTGTCCACAATACCAGAGCAGAGGCTATTCTAGATTTACCTCTCAACTAATATAACTCACAGAAACCCTCCAATTTGAATAATGGAATGGCTCTCATCACAGCATCAGATTAAGATACGGTTTAATAGTAACAACAATAATTCTAAAATAACAATATCATTACCAGTATTATTACAAACAATAATAATAGTAACAAAGACGCAATTCCGCTCTTATTATTGACACTATTACAGAAAATGATA
>NC_089750.1:62364706-62369706 GCF_040412425.1 Macrobrachium rosenbergii
GCCTATTGTTAACATACTCTGAAACAAGGCTTGAGACTAAGCCTGATGTGTTTATGTACTCTGAGACACGGCTTGGCCTAGTGCGTTTATGTACTCTGATTAACAAGCTTGAGACTAGGCCTATTATGGACCTAAACGTGCACTGCGTCATTTTAGTACCTCAAACTTTCTCCGTAGTACAAGTCTTAACGTGGGAGGTTCGTAATTATTAATAATTAAAAGCATTCTCCGTGTACTCGACGTCTGTAATCTGGGAAATAGTTATATATTTATGAAGCTACGAATGTGAAAGGAGAGAGTTAGATTTAAATGGCAAGCTCAGTCCTCTCTCTCCCTCTGAAATTATGGATGACGGCTTGGTCGGCGGCTATTTTGATTCGATTTTAATGAAGGCTATTAGTACTACACAGCACAGGCGTGGATGTCCGGAGGGGGGCGGGGGGAGACACACACTGGGTCGTTAGAGCAACAAAGACCGACGGAATGCCTCAAGCCCGTATCCAGCCCAGGGTGGAATGGATGCAATATGAGAGAAGGAATAAAACATTGTAAGACTGAGGAAAACTGGGGAAATAAATGAGTTCTAAAGCTTGGGATACAGTTCCCAAACTTCATAATTTTGGAACTGGAATAAAAAAATTAGGTCAAAGACCAAGCGCTGGGACCTATTAGGTCATTCAGCGATAATAATAATAATGAGAAAACTGTTAGGAGAGGGTGAAAAGTAAGATGGAAGAAAGAGAATATGACCGGAGGTATAGTAAAAGGAATGAATGAGGTTGCAGCTAGGGGCAGAAGGGACGGTGCAAAGCCTTAAGCAATGCCTACAATGCACCATGTGCGGAACACTGACGGCGCTAGCCCTCAAAAGGGGCTTCTTAATTTTGACAGTCAGTAAATACTGTGTATACTTGCGCCATTCCAGTTATTTCTTATTGCTGACAGAGAAAGTAATAAATCTTCGATATTCCAGCATTGATTGTCGTCTGTTCTGACTGTTGTTGCCCCATAGGCCTGTTGCCTACATACATTCACACACTGACACATGCACACAAACACACACACACACATACACACACACACAAGCACACACTCAGAGCACGTAAATAATGAATTATGTATCCAGCTCATTTCTGTCCTTGTTGATGGGACTACATCTTCCCTTTTTCTTAATCCGAGTGACCATCCAATGGACCCATTCTCCCTTTTCTTCTTTCCTCCTTATTTAAATATTTTTTATCCAACAAATCAGTATTTATGTCATTTCGACACTTTCGCTATAATTTCCTAGCAAAGCAATCGGTTCCGTTTTCATTTGCACAACCTGTGTATCCCATTCGTCGAATATGAGAGCAGAAATGTTTAAACAAAGCGTTTGTCGAACGAAGAAATAAGTTAAACAAATAAATAAGAGACAATGATCCCAATTTCGACAAGAGCTAAGAATCTGGTGGTGAAGATTCGCACAGGGTCTCTTGACTGCGCAAGACAAAGGGTACAGCAGTTCATGACTACCCAGGCTTACTTCTCGTCTCCTGTCGTCAAGTTTCCCAACGCCTCCCACAATCCTGTAACTATCGAAACTGACTTCTTCCCTATTGCCAATTTAAACGTCAAAGTCCGTCATGATTTAAATAAATATGTCAAAATATTTTTTATGTTTTCCTAATTTTTTCCGAAAAAATTTTTTTTCCGATTTTATTTGTTTTATCCTGAACCGTTCCTTTTGCCGTACGAAGCTATTATCCATCCTCGCTTTGTAGATAATCCAGCCAATTACAGGAGGAGCGCATGTAAGCTCTATTCAACAAAGGATTTGCGTACGGGAATAGCATCGTTATTAAACTGTTCATGTGCTAATTTTAGTGTTACGGGCATATGTTGTTAGGTCTTTGCATTTATAACGAAGTTAGAACTGAATCTAGCCTTCTGCTCCTGCTTACGTAACACGTTCAAGTAACTCTTAAAAGAGCATTAATTTTTCCATTTAATTATATATTTAGCATAAATATAGTTTTTTTCTGTTATTTGTTACTACTGATATACAATCAAATCAATCAACTGATACTGACAAAACAACTTACTTATATTCCCAGTCTTTCCGCTTAAGATCCCTCTTTTCTGTGGAAACTTGCAAAGACAGATCTTACCCTTGTGGTTTATTTCATCAAAATAAATGCTCAATAATAATAATAATAATAATAATAATAATAATAATAATAATAATAATAATAATAATAATAACACAATCTGGAATAGGAACGTTCCAATAAGTTGATTCTCGAGTTCTTAACCTTCATACAGAATCTACGCGATTGTTTGATCTGACCTGTACAACGATGAAGAGAGATTAATTTAATAAATAAATAAATAAAATAATAATAATAATAATAATAATAATAATAATAATAATAATAACAAACACCAACACACACCAAAGATCTAAACGAGCATCTAAATGCACATAACCTTTTGCCCTCCGAACAGATAAGGACCTCCGGTAAATACTCGGCGTCATGCGTTCAAACACTCCCGGGAGATTTCCCTAAAAGGTAAAACGACCATTTCTTGGCAGGCTCCTGAAGGTTTCTCTCTCTCTCTCTCTCTCTCTCTCTCTCTCTCTCTCTCTCTCTCTCTCTCTCTCTCTCTCTCTCTCTCGCGCGCGCGCGCGCGAAAGGGTCAGAATATAAATGGCAAAGATGTTGTAGATACACTGACGTAAGGGATATGATTATTCTATTACTTATGACATTCTTTTAAGTGTCTAGTCTGTACGGAATAGAATACTCACAAGTGTAAAAAAGAGAGAGAGAAATAGACTGGAGTTAATAACTGATAAATAATCACTAAGTGAAAATAAACAACCCAAGAAGAAAGGATGAGACAAGAGTATCGAATTAGCTAGCCTAGTATATATAATATGTATATATATATATATATATATATATATATATATATATATATATATATATATATATATATATATATACACACACACATATATATGTATATATATATGTGTGTGTTCACGCATCTTCGTCGCTTATACACGCGTGACTTTTTTTTGTATTCACAAGAACTTATTTACATATATCGTTCATGATCGAAGTCACTATACCTTGAGAACAGGCCGGAGCGGAAACACATCAGTAATAATTCCCTATAGGTGTAAGTTATTCCTAATGTATAGTGAATTCGATATTAAACAATATTAAGACCATTCAATGGATAAGTCAAATGGCACACAATTTTATCTCCCCAGAATTTCTTTTTGCTGTAGTCCATAATTCACATCGTTATCCATTATGTTCAGGCTTATGAATGAAACAAGGTAACGACGACCTGGGACTTACATAATAATGACACCCCTACTACAAATACTGCCCATACCCAAGACAAAATTTGGTATTCGTTTCAGGAAACTCTTCATTATCATTTGTTACCAGACCTGGCTCATTGTCATTCACCTGCCTAACTGCTGTAACTTGCTATCCACACTTCTCTATCCAGGTAGTTTTTTTTAAAGGTTGTTCACAGTACAGAGGGTATTTGCATTGATTTATCTTCTTGAGTCATGGTGGAGTAATTTAGATGATTCAGGAAAAACGTAGGAAAGAAGAGAATTCCCCATTCTGAAATGAGATAGAATGAGAGACTGATCAAAGAGGTTGATTCTCGAGTTCTTGACCTCCACATGGAATCTTTGAGATTGCTTGGGTTGACGTATATAATGATGGAGAGCGATTAGTTAGTTTATTATTAGGTTTTTCTGGCGTCACAACTACTAAGGTTACTGACTCCAATGCAGGGTGAGCTTCATTCTTTTGTCGAAAAGACGAATATTAAAGGGTAGGTCCTTTAATCTCTGTAGCTAACATAGACTTTAACGAAAATTCCAGTAATTTCTTCTTTTACGTTGTCATAAAAATGCCTTTTTGATAAAATGAAATCAATATTTACACCAAATCCAGTTTTTATTTACATCTGCCCAAGAATAATCTAATATTACTGACAAATAATTTAATTTTAAAAGACAAAATAATCAAAATATTTCTAGGCAGTCACCTTCAGAAACATCGTCTCATTAAACTCTATTTCTCTTCAATCGACATTCAACAAAGATGAATAAAAAAAAAAAAAAAAGCAAACAGAAAACCGTCATTTCATAGCCTAACCATCGGAAGATAACGAAAATCAAACCACACAAACGATAACACTTCACTCGGGAGCCATTGTAAGGCGGCAATCAATAGCTTGCAAACATCTGCTTCATTCAGAGTGAGCAAATAAGGAAGAAAAAGAAAAAAAATGTGAAAAGAGAAACCAACGTTTTATGAAGAAGAAGAATCACTCTCAACAAATGACATGGCTTCTTCTCCTCTCCTGTCAATACGTCTCCTTCAACAACATTTATTAAAAGAAAAAAAATATTGACACACAAGATCTTCTTTGTTCGAGCAATTCGGAAGGCTGTCAATCACTTTTTATAGATTGTACTCGGCAAACAGGTCTTTCTCAACTTCACAGCTTTCTTTAAAAGATTTTCGATGGTTCCCGGGTTGGCCATTTGTAACTTCTTTGATGAAGTGCGCCTGTGTTTCTCAGCTACATTTTTCTTCATTTAATCATGGCCACTGATTTAGGAGTAAAAAAATTTTCCAATTTTTTTCGTGCCTTTTACGTTTCACCTCTTTTCTACCACTGTGAAACTGCATTATTAAAACTGGAAGATTGCAAAGATTACGAAACTCTGATTTAAAATCATTTAAAATTCAATAAATGCTGCAAAATTATACCGTCTTATCAATTTATGAGCCTTGGGTCAGATAATAAGCAGGAAGCGATCTGCAGCGTCTCTGATTAGCAGGACAAAACTCTTTGATCCGGTTACAGAATACAGGAGAGTTCGAACAGAATTTACAAACAGAAATGAACACGGACAAATCTCGCTTCGATACAGAAAAAATATCTGAAAACCTTATGAATAAAAAGAATGAAGC
>NC_089750.1:62374706-62392206 GCF_040412425.1 Macrobrachium rosenbergii
AGTATTGTTTAATGCTTCCATTTACAATAACAAAATATCCCAAGGATTATTTAATGTTTCCATTTACAGACTTAAAATATACTAAAAATACCCAAAGGATTGTTTAATGTTTCCATTTACAGTTATAAAATATGCCAAGGATTGTTTAATATTTCTATTTAGCTACAAAATATCCCAAGGATTGTTCAATGTTTCCATTTACAGTTATAAAATATACCAAGGATTGTCTAATATTTCGATTTAGTTACAAAATATCCTAAGGATTGTTTAATGTTTCCATTTACAGATATAAAACATCCTAAGGATACCCAAAAGATTGTCTAATGTTTCCATTTACAGTTACAAAACATCCTAACGATTGTTTAAAATTTCCATTTGCAGATTTTAAAAAGTTTTATTATTCAGGTTCACGGAAATAACTCATTCAAAATACTACATCTAAGTTTCTTCATTTAAACATTTAAAAAAATACTTTGTGTAAGTTCGAGAAGAACAAACTACCTGAGTAATAAGACGAAAACGGCATCCACTCTCAAAGGAACAGCCGAAGATTGATCCCAAGGGACGAACTTGCCAACGAGGTAACTACACGTCAATTTCAACTTTCCGAAATAGCCTCGCCATCCTGAAATGTCCTAATACTGAAAGTCCGCTGTAATATCGGCCGATTGCTCTGATGAGAGAGAGAGAGAGAGAGAGAGAGAGAGAGAGAGAGAGAGAGAGAGAGAGAGAGAGAAAATGGGTTTCTGTATGCTGGTTGTGGAGGTTGCAGTAAGCATCTGATTTATGAGAGAGAGAGAGAGAGAGAGAGAGAGAGAGAGAGAGAGAGAGAGAGAGAGAGAAGAGAATGGAGGCTTTCCGTATACTTATCTGGAATACAGATGTGGAGATTACAAAAGACATCTGGAGAGAGTGAGAGAGAGAGAGAGGAGAAATATCACTGTTCTTGAACGAAGACATTCCTTTTCAAGTTACCGATAACTTCCAGTAAATAACATGAGTACGCTCACGTTAAATCACAAACAAAATTAAAAGGAAGATTATTATTCTACGGAAATCACGCTATTCACCAATGGTAAAACTCATAATAGCTGTATCATATCCTTTTGATTGAACAGACGTCATTTATTTTCCATATTACTAGTCATCTATAATAATAAAATCCAAGTGGATCTTTCCTGTTCGTCCTCCCCCGGGTGACAGCAGGGGAGACATGACAACCACTCTCCCCCTGCAAACTGGTTTGTCCGCCCTGGATGGGGGCGGGGTAAGTAGGGGAACGGGAGGCTAGGGGAGACATCCGCTCATCTGCAAACCTGTTTGTCCGCCCAGGGTGGGAGCGGGGTAGGTTGGGGATCGGGAAGGTAAGGGAGAAAGCAGCTCTGGGTTCGAACAAGCTCGTAACATTTAACAGTAATAATAACAATGGCCCACAATGTACTAGGAATATATCCGGGGAACTGATTCTCTCTCTCTCTCTCTCTCTCTCTCTCTCTCTCTCTCTCTCTCACTGTTCGCTGTTGCCTTAGGAACAATGCAAGTATCCTGAACGACTGAATATTCATGAGTAATTCAAAAACAGTTCCGAGCGAGACCCTCTCCACTAGAGAGTAAAATCGACTTGATTTTGTAGTCGAACGGAAAATTGTCAAGTTGCATTATTTTGCATCTTCCGGTCCGCCTGCATTGTCTAATTATACATGCATTTGTTCAGATAGGCTTGAATTTTGATAAATAATCCTTTTCCAAATTCTAATTTTGATAGATGATCCTTTTCCAAATTCTAATTTTGATGAATGGTCCTTTTCCAAGTACTGATTTTGATAAATGGTCCTTTTCCAAATTCTGATTTTGATTCATGATTCTTTCCAAATTCTAATTTTGATAAAGGATCCTTTTCCAAATTCTGATTTCGATACTTGATCCTCTTCCAAATTCTAATTTTGATAAAGGATCCTTTTCAAAATTCTGATTTTGATAGGCTACTCGATCCTCTTCCAAATTCTAATTTTGATATAGGATCCTTTTCCAAATTCTGATTTTGATACTTGATCCTTTCCCAATTTCTAATTTTGATAAAGGATCCTTTTCCAAATTCTGATTTTGATACTTGATCCTTTTCCAAATTCTAATTTTGATAAAGGATCCTTTTCAAAATTCTGATTTTGATACTTGATCCCCTTCCAAATTCTAATTTTGATATAGGATCCCTTCAAAATTCTGATTTTGATATTTGATCCTTTTCCAAATTCTAATTTTGATAAAGGATCCTTTTCAAAATTCTGATTTTGATACTTGATCCTTTTCCGAATTCTAATTTTCATACATGATCCTTTTCCAAATTCTCATTTTGACAAATGATTCATTTCCAACCTCTAATTTTGTTTGTGATTCTTTTCCAAATTCTGATTTTGATAAAAGATCCTTTTCCAAATTTTGATTTTCCAAATTCTAATTTTGATAAATGATTCTCTTCCAAATTCTGATTCTGATGCTTGATCCTTTTCCAAATTCTAATTTTGATAAAGGATCCTTTTCCAAATTCCGATTTTGATACTTGATCCTTTTCCAAATTCTAATTTGGATAAAGGCTCCTTTTCAAAATTCTGATTTTGATAATTGATCCTTTTCCAAATTCTAATTTTCATACATGATCCTTTTCCAAATTCTAATTTTCACACATGATCCTTTTCCAAATTCTAATTTTGACAAATGATTCATTTCCAACCTCTAATTTCTGATTTTGATAAAAGATCCTTCTCCAAGTTTTGATTTTCCAAATTCTAATTTTGATAAATGATCCTCTTCCAAATTCTAATTTTGATAAATGATTCTCTTCCAAATTCTGATTTTGATGCTTGATCCTTTTCCCACTTCTAATTTCGATACGTGTTCCTGTTCCAAATCCTGATTTTGATAATGATCCTTTTCCAAATTCTAATTTTGATAAAGGATCCTTTTCCATATCATGATTTTGATACTTGATCCTTTCTAAATTCTGATCTTGATAAAGGATCCTCTTCCATATCCTGACTTTGATACTTGATCCTTTCCAAATTCTGATTTTGATAAAGGATCCTTTTCCAAATTTTGATTTTGATACATTATCCTATCCCAAATTCTACAGGAATCTGAAAACTGAAAGAAACTAACAACTTCCGGGCGTCGGTTGCTACCAGTACCTGACTTCCAATAGATACGTCCAGGTAACAATAAAATGGCAGAATAACAGGAATAATCAGTACGGTCTAGGTATGGGCTCTCGACCCCCTCACCTTGAAAGTTCCCCGTGAATTATCAGACCATCGACCCTTATGCGCGTCAATCGGGCAATGAATAGAGATGTTATGAATCATAATTAATTCGATATATGATGCCATGGAATGGATATGATACGATGATTCAAACTGTAATATTATAATTTAAGTTCTTCTCTTAAAACTGTAATCCAATTCTCTCATATCATAATTAAGTACAATAGCTGCAAGTGTAATCTTATTATCTCTTTTTCTTCTCTCTCCTTCTCGGCTTGGAGCCGATGACCACAGGCGTTGGGACGCCAAATAACAATCAAATCAATCACTCGATCTCGTCATGATTATATACCCTTTGGAGTAATACTTGAGAACCGCAGCTTAAGAGAAGGAAGCACTGGTATTGATCTCAAGTAAGTTTAACGCATGAAATTTAGAAATTAGAAAATGAAATTAGCATTTAATAACTAAACTTAATATCATTGTTTATCTGTATTTCACTTCACTTTTTTTATCTTTTAACATTCGGCCTATCCATCAGTGGAAGCTGTTTTGCAGACTACGAGAAATTTTGGTTTGTTTCATATGAAACACGTACATTTTAAATAATATCAGTATAACTTTACGCTACTAACGAGAGAGAGAGAGAGAGAGAGAGAGAGAGAGAGAGAGAGAGAGAGAGAGAGAGAGAGAGAGAGAGAGAGAGAGAGATCATGTTCTTTACCGATAAAATCTATCTATAAGTAAATATTCTTTTCTTCTGTATAATACATAGTCCAGTGAGACTAGAAACATTATGTACTTATCTAGCCCAAGCCCGAAGAAAAACGGAAAGAAAATTATAGGAATGAAAGAGCGACGGGCTTAACTCCAAAGTGCAAGCTGAACTTAGCCTTACAAGATGGGAAGACTGTTGGGGAAACGAAAGCAAAAAGAGAATTTCAAAGCTTAATAGACCTAGAATGGGATAAGAATGGAAAGAAAGTCGCTGACTCTGAGGGGTAAATGAAGTACCGTATAGTTGAATATGGGCACAATGAAAACGGCATGATCAAAATTATTACACCTAGAACAGACGTGTCAGGTACGAGACGGCGAAACAGTTTAGGGGAATAAAATGATTAATCTATGAACAGGAAGCCCGGCCGTCAAGGCCATAGTCGAATCTATTTGTGTAAGTCCTGAAAATGTCAGGAGTGCCATGATTCTCCAACATTCCACACAGAGAGAGAGAGAGAGAGAGAGAGAGAGAGAGAGAGAGAGAGAGAGAGAGAGAGAGAGAGAGAGAGAGAGAGAGTGACGTCATTACAAATTTAGATGCAATCAACAGAGCACAGAAAGAAACACGATATACATTTAAGGAAATCGGGCGGTAAGATTGAGGAATGGTGTCGAAAAAAGTATACCTTAGTTTAACCAGACCACTGAGCTGATTAACAGCTCTCCTAGGGCCTGCCCGAAGGATTAGATTTATTTTACGTGGTTAAGAACCAATTGGTTACCTAGCCACGGGACCTACAGCTTATTGCGGAATCCGAACCACATTATACCGAGAAATTAATTTCTATCACCAGAAATAAATTCCTCTAATTCTTCCCTGGCCGAACGAAGACGCGAATTCGGGCCTAGCAGAGTGCTAACCGACAATTCTACCGACTCTCCCAACGAGGAACTAATGGTGTCGTGAGAAACACGGGGGTAGAAGAATTAATAGGTATTACCCATGTCGATATGTGTTAGACTTTTGATATCAAAGGACGGAAAATCATGTTTCTCCCTAAAAAAAGGAACAATCTTTGGGAGTTACTCTTCTGGTGCAAGGTCAGGGAAGGGGTTTTTTCTCCTCACGTCAGACCCATGACCTGATATAAGACGTGTGGTAACGCCTTTTTACTGAAGCCTGCAACAAAAGACTTTTAGATTAGTAGATAAAAAAAAAGTATACCTTAGTTTAACCAGACCACTGAGCTGATTAACAACTCTCCTAGGGCTGGCCCGAAGGATTAGACTTATGTGACGTGGCTAAGAACCAACTGGTTACTTAGCAACGGGACCTACAGCTTACTGTGGAATCCGAACCTTATTATAGCAAGAAATGAATTTCTATCACCAGAAATAAATTCCTCTATCTCTTCATCAGCCGGCCGGAGACTCGATTTCAGGCGTAGCGAGTGCTAGTCCACAGGGCTACCGACACTCCCCACGAAGAGCTTAAAAGAACGGCAATGGGTCAAAAGGTGGCATAAAATCTAACGATAAAATAAATTAAGTAAAAGAAAAAACCTGAATTTTATACTGCGTTAAAAGCACGCAAAAAAAAAAAACAATTCTCTAAGCGTTGCAGAATCTATGACAGCAATCGGAAATTTGTGAGACCAAAGTCTACTGAAATATGGGCACTGAATCACAGAGCAAGATGAAGGAACTTAGATGAGGAAGACAAACAACCCCTTTTATGAAATAGTTTGAAACTGCCATGCGTGTTTTTGGTCAATAAAATAAGTAAAAAAATATCAGTGTTCAAACATACTCATAAATACACACATCGTCAAATTGTTTTACATTCATATTTCCAGTTATTATTATTATTATTATTATTATTATTATTATTATTATTATTATTATTATTATTATTATACAAAATGTGCACATATTTTCATAAAACAACTCAACAGGACCATTTTAATCAAATAATAAGTTACTCAGAAAACAATGCCAATTTGCGGTACATAGCAGAAGGCAGAGAGGCGTAAAAAAACAGGACGTGTTTTTGAGTGTTTTGGGGCCGAGCGCCTTCCAATGTGTTTATTGCCGTCACAACTTAGGTTGTTGTTCTCCTTCATAATTACTGTGGTGAGCTATCGTATGGCCATTATTACGGCCTACTACGATCGGAATTGGTGCTCAGAAATTGCCAATTAAAAAAGGGAACGAGAGGAAACTTGTTTTTTCCCCTCTCACACACACACACAGTTACTGTAGTCTTCCTCGCTATCTCATACACATGTACACTTACTGTATTCTGTCTCTCGCACAAACGCATCTTCTCTCTCTCTCTCTCTCTCTCTCTCTCTCTCTCTCTCGTGCGCGCTTTTCAAGCAGACGCAAAAAATGTACGCTTATGCCATGGTTTTCCTTTCCCTCATCGTAATAATATATATATATATATATATATATATATATATATATATATATATATATATATATATATATATATATGTACACATTCAGTTATATTCCCTCTTCCTGTGTGTGTGTGTGTGTGCGGAATGCATTACCGCGACGGATATTAATTACATATCGAACTTTTAGTCGCTCGAGATAAAAGCACTCCATGTAGTAAGGTCTGCGTTACCATGCGAAATTCCTTTTCGAGTAATCCTCTTCCTCTCATTATTTTTCAATAAATTATGCATTTTCTCCTCTCTCGTTCACCCACATTACACACACATTACACACAAATTACACACACACACACACACACACACACACACACACACATATATATATATATATATATATATATATATATATATATATATATATATATATATATATATATATATACACTATAAATAATTCATAAATCCTTCCTCTCAGCTTCACAATTTTTCTGCCACATTCTAAACACAACCTCAACCAAAGGGAGCTTATAAACTATCTCAACCGGATTTCTTCACACACACACTTGAAACTTTCAATTCGGTAAAAGGCCTCGGCAATTTATTCTGAGTTCCGAGCATTGTTGAATACTAATGTTAAAACTCGGGCGACGCAAGGGCGAGCTCTACTGGTTGGGTGAAAACGATTGTCTTTGAAACCGTACTTAAAACTGTTTGGCTGCCTCACTCTCTCACTCACTCACTCACTCACTCACTCACTCTCACACACACACACACTGTTGATTCTCCGGCCTCACTGTGACCCAATTACATTCGCACCAAACCAAACCAAGTCACTCTTTCGCCTCTGTTGGCTAAGAAGAGTTCAGATGGCCACACAGTACCTACTCCCTTTTACACTATACCGCACTTGGAACAAGAGCCCGTGTTGACATAAGGCCAACTTAATCTGAGCCACCAAGGTCTCTGTTGAGTCCTTTCTCAAACCAGTCAAGAAGCAAAAGTGAAGTATCCTTGACATTAGAACCTTCAAGTTCCATCTTCTAGCCTTTTCCATTATACCACAAATTCCATTTCCAGCATCTCCACAAACACTGCTTTCCTCTCGCTTAGAAGCAAGCGTTGTATGTCACGCTTTCATCATTTTGCTGCAGCCTTACACGAAGTAGCTAGTTCCCGTGTCAAAACTCAGGATGCGTTCGCGTACTATCGCCTTAACACACATCAACAGCTTGTACATGCTTTTATATTAACGTTGGCTAGCTGGCGCAAGGATTGTTGGCATGCTATCAAAGGCTCTCACGCCTCCCCTCCCCCCAAACCCAATTCCCTCTTACTTCATAATAATAATAATAATAATAATAATAATAATAATAATAATAATAATAATAATAATAATAATAATAATAATAATAATAAAAAGTTTTCGTGAGACTGATTTCGAAGTGAAAGTCAATCTACATGGAAAATCTTTTACTGTTATTTACCTGTATGACAATCGATGTCATGTGAAGAACAACGCATAAAAATGCCTAATGCAATATTACCCTTGAGAGTAAACTTCGCAATAAAATAAAATGAATGACAGGAAAAATTCAGGCACACATATATTGCAAAATGAATTACAGGAAAAAAAAATCAGGCAAAAATGATCTTGATTTGACTTCGGAAAAATAAAACGTAGCAAGCTAAGACCCGTTTATGAAGGATACAAATATCTGCGAAATTTGCCTCTAAAAATCATACTTTTCCCCCCCAATCACATCTAAGAAGATAATATATCACATTTACTGACAAGTATGCAATTACAGAGTCCATCATTTCGAAGCCGTGAAAAGATTCAGCAGTCGGATCCGGATTCACCCTGAAATGCAATCACAACTCTCTCTTGACTCACGGCCCCTCCGAGAGAAATTTCACGGAGATTCGTCCACAACATTTTTGCGATATTTTGCGGAAAACCGGACACACAAAACAAGACACACTCGGGTAAACATACTGGTGGAGACAATAACTTGGAGGAAAATGCTAGTAGAGATGGTGGTGTGTGACATAAGAAAAAATATTTTTTTGGTTCATTATATGGCAAGTTGATATATACCTAATCTCCCTGTTTTAACCAAATTTGGTAGTAATTAACATTAGAATGTAATCCTCTCTTCTGCTTTCCCTAATTTCTATAACCTTCAGCCCTTTAAGAGGCGTACTTATCGCTTCCCTGAGAAACTATTGTGCCGGCTTTGTCTGTCCGTCCGCACTTTTTTCTGTCCGCACTTTTTCTGTCCGCACTTTTTCTGTCTGCCCTCAGATCTTAAAAACTACTGCGGCTAGAGGGCTGCAAAATGGTATGCTGATCATTCACCCTCCAATCATCAAACATACCAAATTGCAGCCCTCTAGCCTCCGTAGTTTTTATTTGATTTAAGGTTAAAGTTAGTCACAATTGTGTTTCTGGCAGCGATATAGGACAGGCCACCACCGGGACGTGGTTAAAGTTTCATGAGACACCGAAAAAAGATCTATTAATGGTGACCTTGATTATACGCTGTAGCGGCTGTACAGAAAACTTGATTGCGCCTAAAAAACTTTGGCGCATTTTTTTACTTGTTTTTCTTGGGTCTGGGTTAGACAAAAGCAAAAGGTTAACCATCCCGTCGGCATCTGCTCTTAAAAGACAAACATTTAATAGACAGAAACACACCCCTACGACATTCATTGCAAATATGCTATAGCGATATTCAATAAACACCATATTTAATAGACAGGGATATGCTCTAAAGATATTTAATAACAACTACATTTAATAAACAGAAAATTGCTCTAACGATATTTAATAAATAGAAATATGTTCAGATATTTAATAAACGGAAATATTCTATGGAAACATTATGGCGAGAAAATTCACATGATCACCGAGCTCCCCAATTCATTGAAATATCCATACCTCATAACGGGTTGATTTCGTGGTAAAAAAAGATTAAAAATGTACAGGTATACCGCCGAATTGGTATCTGAATATATGTAGTAAAGCTATTGTCAGAATCAACACTTTTTTCAAATGGATTATATGATAGTTTACAACCTCGCATATTTACAGGCAGTCATGAACTGAGTCTCTGTACATTTACACGTACGCTTACACGTTCATTCACATACATTTATATTTACAAAGACTTACATTTTGCTAATAAATATTTATATGAATATTAACATATATATATATATATATATATATATATATATATATATACATACGTGTGTGTGTATAATCATAAAAGAACTCTTAACGTCTTTATTTTCTATTTATTTGGATTTGTTTTCATCTTGTAATCTTGAAATCTGAAGAATGAAATCAATACGAAGACTGTTATATATACAGTATATATATATATATATATATATATATATATATATATATATATATATATATATATATATATTTATATAAATATATACATATATATATATATATATATATATATATATATATATATATATATATATATATATATCGAATCCTCAAAGGGATATATAATAAACAGCTTACCTCTTTAATTACCAACAACGCGCAATGCACTAGAACTTAAATACCTCTCCACATAAGAATAGCTTCTATCAATATTAACAACAAGAATAATGAATCATCTTCGACCAAGGTTTGTTGCAACTTTCAGCCACGCTTGCCATTTTGTAAAGAAGGGGTAGGGAGACGGGGTGTGTGTGTGTGTGTGTGTGTGTGTGTGTGTGTGTGTGTGTGTGTGTGTGTGTGTGTGTGGCGTATCAATCCTACGAATACTGGGTTAACACTGTCTAAGAGTGCAATGTAATTTTAAGACGGCTCACTGCCAAACGGGGTTCTGATATAAAGCATATTATAAATTTGTGTTTACTCATTAATGTAATTAAATAATTAAAACATGGGCACAACTAATCATTAAAAGCGTTAAAACCGGGTACAAAAAATGTCATAACAAAGCTGTCTTTTACGAGTAAAAGGGTTAAATCCCCAAGGGGGATGAGATATATCTGACTCGGATGAATTATTTCTTCCATGTGAGGTGGGATTCAATTTTTACTTTCCTTGTCAGTTCATGGCAAACTTTCTGCTCAATAAACAACTCTCTCTCTCTCTCTCTCTCTCTCTCTCTCTCTCTCTCTCTCTCTCTCTCTCTCTCTCTGCACCCACATCACAAACGTTCTTTGTTTAATTTGATTAATATCCATTCTCTTGAAATCAGGAAGTTAAATAATGTGACTACACATAATGTCGACTCACTAACGATAAAAATAATGAAAACAAAAATCTCTAGGCTTCATATCACACACACACACACACACACACACACATATATATATATATATATATATATATATATATATATATATATATATATATACATGTATATATTATATATACATATATATATGTATATTTATATATATGAATATATTTTGTTTGTGTGTTTGTTTGGATGATCCCTTTTATAAAATGGGCTTGCTATTATATAATCGTTGAATGTGTAAAACCACCGCTTGATGCCAAACATGTCCCTGGGTGACTTGGTTTGTCACTATAATTATGATTATTACTAATGAAAAACTTTGCGCAGTCCTCAATTTCTCAAGATTTTTTCTTTATTTGTTCATGAAAATGGCTATCTATTTCTTACTTTCCAAGTCTCGTTTACTTTGAATTCATATTTTCATTTCTGTAACATTGCCTAAAGGGTACATTTCCAGAATAAGAACAGTATGTTGCATTATTAACAACCAATAACACAGTTTCGATTTTAAGTTTATAACAAAAAACAACGATCATTCTTGATATTTATCAATTTTAAACCAACAGGTACTAGCTCTTTTCACCTAATTATTTATTACTATTATAAGACATAACTACTACTGCAATATAGTCAAGCTCTTTCTGAGTCATTACTACAAATATTTACCATCCGTTAGGTTTTAATATTAATGTTAAAAAAAAGGAGATGAAGAATAAGAAAAAACTATGACATAAAAACATCTTATTCATATGCCCACCCTTCCATCATCAGACCCTAGCCAAGGCAATGATCATCAATCGTTCTTCCGAATTAGTACAAGGTTGGCTCTCCCTTCATTCTCAGGGGAAAGTTGAATTATTATTATTATTATTATTATTAATTGTAAAAGGGTTTCATGAGACCATCTAACCACATTCCTAGGCCCTCAAAGGTCTTGTCGTAAGGATTATTCCTAAAGGGATGAAAATTCTGAATACAATTGAAGGTGGTGGTCAATTAAAGAGAGAGAGAGAGAGAGAGAGAGAGAGAGAGAGAGAGAGAGAGAGAGAGAGAGAGAGAGAGAGAGAGAGAGAGAGAGAGAGAGAGAGAGAGAGAGAGAGCAAAGGGAATATATGAAAAGTAAAGTAGGGAAAGTTGGGCATAGAAAATTTTAGGCAGTGACCTCTCCCTGCTCCCCCACCATTCCACTCACCCGCCGGGTAGAGGAATCTTGAACAGTCTCGGCATATGGGTACCGACTGAAGGGGCAACCTAAGAATTTCATACCACCTGGCTAAAAGTGAAAAAAATTGAAGAAAAAAAAAGTAGGGATAAACTTTCCTTTTAAAAATCGAACAGCCACAGGAAATCCGGGAAAATTAGCTGATAAGAGAAGACAATTCTATTGAGCTGCTTAATCTAGACCAGTGGTTCTCAAATCAGGTCATGGACCACCGGCCCAATGCAAAAAAAAAAAAATCGTGGACTATTTCTTTTTGAGTTATTATTATTATTATTATTATTATTATTATTATTATTATTATTATTATTATTATTATTATTATTATTATTCAAAACATGAACCCTATTCATATGGAGAAAGCCCACAAAGGCCACTGACTTGAAATTCAAGCTTCCAAAGAATATGATGTTCATTAGAAAGAGGCATCAGAAGGTAAAGGGAAATACAGAAAGAAACAAATAAAGCAGAGACAATAAACAATCTGGATTGGAATATGTTTCTTACACAAGAATTACAACTTGAAGATTGTAATTATATTTTGTTAACAGAAATAATACAGCAAAATGAATGGTCAATTATTCATCTGGATAAAACTGTTCTTATTGCATTTCAGTAAACTGAAAAATATACACAGCAATCTCCAATTTATTACCAGATATTGTGAACTCCTATGGACTACCCTACATGTCACCATGGACCACCAGTTGAGAGCCTCTATAAATGTGACAGGGTAGCGCCCCTGGCTGGAGTTAGGAGGTTGCCTGAAAGGAGAGTGCTAACCAATGACTTTAATTATTGTAACTGTATTCTTTTACAGTTATTCAACTTTGGTCAGGAAAGCAGGACGGGCAATGTCCAAAGTACCATCTGCAGAACTAACAAAGGGAGACACCCTCCATTGTAAACATCCTGAAATAAGTCTTTCAAGTAAATATCTAAAACCTTTAGTAATTCAAACAAACTAGTAAAATATGCGCCGAGGTGCCTTCGGCGCAATCGAGTTTTCTGCACAGCGTATAATGCTATATGAGCCGCGGCACATGAAACTTTTAGCCACGGCCCGGTGGTGGCATGTCCTATAGCGTTGACAGTTGCACGATTATGGCTAACTTTAACCTTAAATAAAAAAAAACTACTGAGGCTAGAGCGCTGCAATTTGGTATGTTTGATGACTGGAGGGTGGATGATCAACATACCAATTTGCAGTCCTCTAGCCTCAGTAGTTTTTAAGATCTGAGGGCGGACAGAAAAAGTGCGGACGGACAGACAAAACTGAAACTGAGTCTTCGATGGTTATATGTAATAGGAGTCCCATGTAGCCAATACCATCTAATATTAGAACAAATGTCGGTATTTACACACTAATACTGTTCTGTACATAAAGAGAAAAACAAACACCAAATATTGCCAGCTGAAATCTACGCGCCGTTTCAGCGAGAGCTTTGATATGAATGTTGAGATGTTATCGGAATCTCCATTAACTCATGGCTGGGCACATTTTAGTTTTTTCAGTCTGTAAATGGAGAGAACAACGCATGCAAGCTCTCGTGCACTTACTTAAAAAATACGTAAGTTACGATTCCAACCTACTTTTTCAGTACATTTCCTCATATTACTCTTAATCAACATGTAAAGAAGAGGGCGTAGGCATAGTAGAAGAATAAATAAAAAAAGAAATGACGGGTACCTCTTTTGGTTATTTATCTCCAGTTCCATCTGTTTCGATCATCACCCAAACGCCTTCAAGAATTACATGAACATTTCAATAAACAGTAACAAAACGCGTAAAGAAGAGATAACCAAATTCCTCTTTGTGATAGCGTTCACCTTTCACGTAACTTCATTCCAGAGTTTTTACCTTACTTCTGTGTACCTCAAAAATATTTGTTAACGAGGAAAGCTATAAAACCGACATTGACAAATACGGTAATTAGTAAGCCATTCACCCGTACAGCTGCTCTCGGGTGCTATTTGACCCACTGCCGCTCGCATCAGTTCTCTCTAAGTCGGCTACAAGTCTAGTAACGATCGGTATTTTATTCATTTTTGTTCCCATGGCAACGTTATAGACAAACATTATAATCACACATACGTACGTGAGAAAATCTAATATTTCCGAATGGTAAAAGTGATTTTTCGTTGAAAAAAGAGAACAACCAAGCGATTCAGGTAAAATTCAGTCACTGGTCAACCAAGGCCTGTGGCGCATTCTCCATACCTCAGGGTCAACAACAAACTGAACGAGAGCCACAAATACTTGGAGTTCTTGGTGCCAATAAGAGATTCCTGCAGGATTTTTCCCACAAACACACGCCTGAACAGATTTCAGGAAGGCGTTTATCAGAGAGAGAGAGAGAGAGAGAGAGAGAGAGAGAGAGAGAGAGAGAGAGAGAGAGAGAGAGAGAGAGTTAAACCCTCTGAACAAGAGCGTGCGTATCTCTTGATAGCAATCGATAGGCGATGTTTTACCTAAATAACTTGAACTGGAACAAAAGATCAGACGATCCAAACTTAGGTTTTTGTAAATCTCCGGTGTGGAAAGTGGAAGATTCATTTTCCCAAGACTTCATCCACGTTACAAGGGAAGATAGTTAAGAATACCCTCACACTAGCCATGAAAGCAAACATCATATCCCTCCCTAGATGGCAGCAAGTTAGGCATACGACCAACAAACTTAATTACCAGTAAGCTCATCTTGAGCTTCATATGCTATGCTAGCTATTTGGACCTCTTTCCAACCAATTAAAAATATCTATCAAGCACTTTCATTATATTATCCTTCACAGCTGCAAGAAAAACTGAGGATTTTATGTCACTGGACCTAAGCATGAATTCAGCAAAAGAATATTACAGTATTACTTTTTATATTGGTGTTGAAAACTTTTTTTTTAACTGCATGCCATATCCACTTTTTCATCTTCATTGTAGATGTCAGTGGTTTCATGATTCCATAAACTGTAACATCACAAACTCAAGGGTCAACCAGTTTCATCAGTATTTTACACCATTCACTGTCAAAACTGGGAATTCTCTACCTTCCTCCGACTTTCCAGAATCGATCAGCATTTCTCCAAGATGCCGATCTGTCATAATTTGCGACACCTAAACTGATTTGGACAGCCATGCCTTACTTACAGTAGGTCGATGCATTATGACAAAAGTTACAATTCACAAAATGGGTGAAATCTGTTCAATGACTTACGTATAAAAATCAAAGGCAACATGACTTCGTTTTTCCAATAAAAGATACGCTGTTGTATCAGAACCGCTTCTCGTGTCGATTGAAACATTCAACGGATCTGAAAAGCACTGTCTGGAATTCCAAATGTCAGAATTCTTAATTTAAAATGAAGTATTGAGGAACTTGCTTGTAGAAGATTCTTTCTGTTCTGAGAGAGAGAGAGAGAGAGAGAGAGAGAGAGAGAGAGAGAGAGAGAGAGAGAGAGAGAGAGAGAGAGAGAGAGAGTATTGAGGAACTTGCTTGTAGAAGAATCTCTCTGTTCTGAGAGAGAGAGAGAGAGAGAGAGAGAGAGAGAGAGAGAGAGAGAGAGAGAGAGAGAGAGAGAGAGAGAGAGAATTCTTAATTTAAAATGAAGTATTGAGGAACTTGCTTGTAGAAGATTCTTTCTGTTCTGAGAGAGAGAGAGAGAGAGAGAGAGAGAGTTTAAAAAGATAGAAACAGATATGTTTATAAAAATAGAAGAGTTTTTAAATCATCCAGTGACTCGAATTTACTGCTGAATAATTTCTGAGAATACAATTTCCATACTTAGGAATTACAGTTACTCGTGCGCGCATGTTCTCTTTAACTAGCTTTATATCTATTGATTTTCCTTTTAATCAGGAAAATTATATCCACAATAAGACTGCATTAATCACCCCTTCACGAGAAGAAGACAGTTACCATTTTCATTGTTTCCAAAACGTCTGTGGTTTGTCTCTCCTTGACTGGCCTCCCAAAAATTGGCATACGGATGACCTTTCTATCAGGAAGAATTACTCTTTTACTTCTTGGACTCTGCCGGGTTTTGAATATTGTACTCAGGTTTCGTCTTCACGACTGACTTAAAATTTTCAACTGTTCGATAAGCACTTGAGCACAATTAAACTCTTATTTAAGATATTAGTATTAATCTTAAGACCGTAGTGTACCACACTGTGCTTTATATATATATATATATATATATATATATATATATATATATATATATATATATATATATATATATATATATATATATATATATATATATATATACATATATTATATATATATATATATATATATATATATATATTTATTATATGCTCATATATATATATATACATATATATACACATATATATACATAATTATATTATATATTATATATATATATATATATATATATATATATATATATATATATATATATATATATATATATATATATATATATTTATAATTCTGATTACCCTTTGCGTAGTAGCTCCTGGATATGCAATTAATTCTGATAACCTTACCTGAAATTTCGTAAAGTTCAGTGTCACTCAGTTTCCTAGAACTTTTGTTCTAGCCGAGAGAGAATTAGGAATTAGATGCAATTTTTTTCTTAATGAACGGGCTAACATGAATCTCCTTTAAAAGTGTAAACGTTTCATCTCACTTGGTTTTTTATTGTGATTTCTCTTTTACAGTTTATATTTTTCTGTGTATTTCTTTTCCATTGCTCGGTTGTTTTCTTATGGAAGTTCTCAAACTTGTGGCATTCCTTTTTTCCGACATGGCTGACAGTTCGCAAATAATAATAATAATAATAATAATAATAATAATAATAATAATAATAATAATAATAATAATAATAATACCTCGTTGAACACAATGGCAGTTTGTATGCCGCTGAGCTTATACTGAGCCTTCTCAACTTGGCATATACTGTAAGTTACTTCGCTTCAGCAGATAAATCATGAAACGAAGAAACTTTTATGACAGGCTGAGAAGGCGCAGCATAAGCTCAAAGAGGGTCTTCTTCCAAATAATAATAATAATAATAATAATAATAATAATAATAATAATAATAATAATAATAATAATAATAATAATAATAATAATAATAATAAAAAAACAAATCTCAGAAAGTTACCATACCGAAAATAATTCAAGAGAAAATTTTGGTATCAAACATCCCCAATGTTTTCCAAATATAAATTTAACACACCTTCTCTATACTTCCAACCGTATAAGCCTCCCTAAATAACTGAATGCCAAGATAAATTACATCCAAAGTATTTATTAGAAAATAAATTATGCCACGCTCACGCAGCTCAGAATACAAAAGAGTGTTGAGCCAGGATTTTGAAACATTCAGAATTATATGGAGGAGGAGGAGGAGGAGGAGGAGGAGGAGGAGGAGGAGGAGGAGGAGGAGGAGGAGGAGGAGGAGGAGGAGGAGCAGAGAGAAGAATAGAGACAAATACATCAAAATAAAAAAAAAATGAAAAAGATGAAAATGGCGAAAGGGGCGGTCAGTCAAAATTTCGAAACGTATTCCGAAAAGCCTGTCAGTGAAGAAGAAGAAGAAGAAGAAGAAGAAGAAGAAGAAGAAGAAGAAGAAGAAGAAGAAGAAGAAGAAGACGAG
>NC_089750.1:62397206-62419706 GCF_040412425.1 Macrobrachium rosenbergii
TGAGCCCTTTTAATTACTTTTATATGGTGATTCTACGATGTGAGAGAGGGTTGATGGTCGATGTGACTTCTTCCATAACGAGTAAAATATGCGCCGAAGTGTCTTAGGCGCAATCGAGTTTTCTGTACAGAGGTAGTCTCGGTATAACACTGTATGAGCCGCGGCCCATTAAAATTTAACCACGGCCCGGTGGTGGCCTGTCCTATATAGTAGCCAGAAGCACGATTATGGCTAACTTTAACCTTAAATACAATAAACACTACTGAGGCTAGAGGGCTGCAATTTGGTATGTTCGATGGTTGGAGGGTTGATGATCGACATACCAATTTGCAGCCCTTTAGCCTCAGTAGTTTTTAAGATCTGAGGGCGGACAGAAAAAGTGCGGACGGACAGACAAAGCCGGCACAATAGTTTTCTTTTACAGAAAACTAAAAATGAATTTACATTATGAATAACAGAACTGATAGTAATTGAGACGGCAATAATTACAGCAACAATAGTAATAATTATAATAATAATTTTAACAATACTACCACTGGTTTACTATAGATTAGAAAACGAATACAGTTAAAAGTAATGCAAGGTTTATCGATGTTAGAAAATACCGGTCAGGCAAGGTCAAAACTCCGATTGTAAAAGCGAAACACATCATACGATTCACCTTAACTCACCTGGTCCATTTAAAAATACACTGTATCTAAATTTTACTATTTGAAAAGCTTGGGGATATTGCATGAAAAAGACTTTTTTTTCTGTTTTCGTTTTATGGCAGAAACCTTACAGCTCAACCGCTTAAAAAATTCCCCTTTACGCAATCGTAAGATAGCATTCAGTATGAACGTAAGCTAAAAAAAAAAGCATTCTCCTTTATATAACCCTTATATAAATCCGTAAAAACATATTTCTTGTTTGGGCAATCCTGATATAATATTAAGAATCTGAATTCTCTTTAAACACGTGTTATTCAATATCCTATATAGAAAATTAATCTATTTTAGGCAACCCTGAAATAAAATGCAGTAAAAAAACCCTTTCCTTCAAACAATCCTCCTAAAATAACAGAGAGTAGAACCAGATTTTACTTTTGGATAATCCTGGAATAACATGGCAAAACCAAATGGCGTTTTAGGCCTAACACCGAGTAAACTCTGGATTCTCTTTAATAAAATGAATGAAAAAAAGCATTCAAGTGGAACAGAATTTCTCCTTTAAAAAAATATGTCTTTCTGTGCAAGCTGGCGTCGGCAATCAATCATATTCCGTTTGATTGACTGAAGCCAATAGCAGACTGCTTGATTTGTCTAAATCAGTCACATTTCACTTGATTGGCTGAAATCAATCCTAGAGCGCTTGATTTACCGAAATCAAATCATTCCGTTTGATTTACTGAAGTGTCTCCTTAATCAACAAGAGGCTTCAAAAATCCTGAGACATTCAAAGCCAGACGTAAGCAAAGAGGGAGAACAAAACGAAACATCTATATATAATAATATAATCCGAGTGGATCTGATCTTGTTTGTCCGCCCCGGGTGGGGTTGGGGTAGGTATGGGATGGGGGGGGGGGGTAGGGGAGACATGACACATCCACCCTCCTCCTGGAAACCTATTTGTCCGCCCCAGGTGGATGTGGGGTAGGTAGGGCAGAGCAGCACGATGGGCAGCGCCGGGTTCTAGCGCAGCGTAGAATGCGGCTTCAAGCTCGTAACTGAATATTATTCCAAGAATAATATTGAGTAGAATTTCATTATACATTTTGGAATTAGGAGTACACTCCGTTTCCATTTTGTTCTTGCTTACCAATTTTTTTTTTTTTCGTTTTCGAGCTTCCCCATCAAATCAGCCTTTTCATATAGAAAAAACATTCTGAATTCTAGGTAAATTCTTCTGACATGTAAAAGACTTGACAATCTACCGAAAACATCTAAAAATTTCAAAGTAAAAAATATGAGATGTATGAATTTTAAAATCATCAAAGAGAAAATAAAAAATACTCACACATACGAATAAAAGAGTGAAGCTCAGCTTTCGAAAAACTGAAACATAATATGAGAGAAACGAAAGAGTAAAAAGAAAATAAAAATAAAAATATGGGCTTCGAAAGTTGTAACAGAGGATGAGAAGAGAAGTCCATGAATAAAAAAAAAAAAATAAAATTTAGTTTCCGAACAAGATGAAAGGAAATTTTAAAAAAGAAAAGTTCATCATAAAAAATAACTTTATCTTTCAGAAGTATTTCAATGGGACTTTCAAAAAAAAACACATCACACACACACACACACACACACACACACACACACACACATATATATATATATATATATATATATATATATATATATATATATATATATATATATATATATATATATATATATATATATATATATATATATATATATATATATATACATGGACATATTTAAATAAAATTACCTTTCGAAAAGGTTAAAAAGCAACGTGAAAATGTCCGGCACAAACAGAAATAAAAAAAAAAATAGAAAGGACAACACCTGGTTTCGATATTTCTTCCGCCCAATTCTTTCGAAAAGAATCCCGCGTTACATTTCAAGGGATTTTTTCCTCGTGCAAAACCTGGAGCTTTTTCCCTTCCACATCTCTCTCTCTCTCTCTCTCTCTCTCTCTCTCTCTCTCTCTCTCAGGAAAGAAAGCGGAAGGAAGAAGACCTTCGGGTCAGGGTCTTCACGCCTTTCGACCTTCTTTCAAGGCGAAGATCCTTTACTTCTGCGACTTCGAAGACTTTTTCATTTTCTTTCTCTTTTTCTCCCCCGTGCATTTCACTCTAAGACTTCCTCTTCTCGTGCCAGAAGACAGATAGGAAAGGTCTGCCGAATCTGGGATGCGTGCGTGCATTCATACACAGGCTATTATTTTATGTGTGAATGTATGTATGTATGTATGTATGTATGTGTATATATATATATATATATATATATATATATATATATATATATATATATATATATATATATATATATATATGTGTGTGTGTGTGTGTGTGTGTGTGTACACGATTTATTACCAAGCGTGAAAATATATTTATTTCCTATACGCCTTTTTCTCTTTATAAACGTACATATATACATACATATATACATGCATACACACATACATACAAACAAATACATAGTACATATAGTACATAATACATACATACTTACATACATACATAATACATACATACTTACATACATACAGCATGTGCTGTAATAAGAGGTTCAACACTTCCTTAACGGATATAAAACTTCCTAAAAGTCGAATTTGCGCCAATACTTGCAAATGAAAGGAATTCTTGGCTAAATAACGACCAGCTGCTTATGTCCTCTTCTTATAAAACCCTACCTTCATTTTCCTCCTTTACATCAGCTGAGGTCAAATGAAAGCATAACCAAACTGCCCTAACCTAACCCAAAAGATGCCAGCCTCTACCGAACTAGCCCACAGAGCCCGTAAAGTGAAAATACCTTTGTCAAAGCTCCAGAACAGTAGGCAACGTCCTTTAGGGTCGGGACGATGCTGTACAGGTAATCTCACCTGAGCCAGATTATCTCACCAGTAGCCTGCCTTTCAAGTTACAGAATAGCGATACATTGCCCTGACAGGTCGAAACGTTGAGCTTTCTGCCAGCAAGCAGAACACTGTTTCGACAACTGGTCTGCTGGTTATAGTGGTCAGTGTCGTGGCATGCCACTCAGATGTCGCGGGTTCACGTCTCCCCCAGTGCCATGAAAAATCTCTGGCTCTGTATCATGATCAGTTACTGCTGTAGTGTGGGGTCTGCGGTGGGAGTTTGAAACCAGCTTTCTTTGGAAGCTTGAATTTCAAGCTCGTGGCCCCTGTGTGCTTGTTCCATGTGAACAGGTTTCATCTACTGAAATAATATAATAATGATAATCTCGTATTACCGCCATTGTTGATAGCGAACATATACGAGTAATAATAATAATAATAATAATAATAATAATAATAATAATAATAATAATAATAGAAATTTAATAGCAATTTTTCACTGATAACGTCTCTCTAATGCCGTCGTTAAGACAATGGTTCCCGATCGAGGCAGCCGTAAGAACCGACGTCTCTTGACAGTGATACGAAAGGCATCCTTTATGCCTGTTCCCGTTTAATTTCCCCTTGAGAGCACCGAACAAAATCTCGTTAAGGTACGGTCATGTCTGTAATTCCACTCCGCCGAGTCTTCCAAGCCCGGAAACCTACCCTCTTTGTTCGGCTCTATTATAATATGCCTTTACTAAAACAGAAATCCCATCGCCCTAATGCACCCTCTTCTCTCCTCTCTCTCTCTCTCTCTCTCTCTCTCTCTCTCTCTTTCGTTCGTTCCACCTGTAGATGGATGTATGGTAGTGGTTCTTCTGCATAAAATTTGCATGGTTAAACCCATTATATTAATGCATTATTCACCAGAGCTAATTACATCATGGTAAATAGCGACTAGCATTTCAGTCGCTAACTGTAATGTGTATATGTATATATATATATATATATATATATATATATATATATATATATATATATATATATATATATATATGTGTGTGTGTGTGCGTGTGTGTATACATATAATACATACATACGTATATATTTATACACACACACAAACACCCACACACACACACACACACACACACACACACACACATATATACTGTATATATATATATATATATATATATATATATATATATATATATATATATATATATATATATATATATATATATATATATATATATATATATATATATATCAAACATAAAGAACTCATAAAAAAAATAAAATGTAGAAAATGAAGGCTATATTTCAGAGACCATCTGTCTCTCTCATCAGGCAAATAGTGAACGAGGAAGAGTATTTATTTATACTCGAAGGCCATAGGTCAGCCTTTACGTCACTTCTAGTATAGATACCGCTTTTCTGTAACTCTTCCTCATTCACTATTTGTCCTATGAGAGAAAAAGTTGGTCTCTGAAATATAGCCTTTTCTTTGTGCAATTTGGCCTTTTTATGGGCTCCTTATATTTGATGGAATTCTGTTTTAACAGAAAATATTTCACAGTCATATATATATATATATATATATATATATATATATATATATATATATATATATATATATATATATATATATATAAATGTATATAAAATTTAATTTAATTCCCACTTCATATGCTGAATGGATGAACTGCATGTGGAATAATAACAATTCACAGCTGTAGTAGATTTGCACCTATGCAAAAGAAAAAATAATAATAAATAAAAAGTTCACTAGCAGCACGCCAAACCTTCTTCCACTATTTCTGTATTCGGTTCTGCCTCTCGCTTATTCTCCACTTTCAATCTATCCTCCATATACCATGTACCCCTTTGACGCCATGACAGCATCCCTGTATTTACAGATTTTATTCTGAGAGACATCGGCTCATTAACCTTGTAAGTGTATTTTCTTTACTGTACAACAAGTTCTTATTCTCCCTAAAGTCATATTTCACTGTCAACCACCCACTTTTATTACTCGCTTTCTTATTATCGTCTACTTTCCTCCTGACTACCTCATCCATCTTCATAACTACACGAGCTTCCCTTTTATTATGTGACAGCAACTGAAATAATCGTTTTTTCTTAATTTCTTCTTCACTAAACCTGTTATCTCCTTTGCCTAATACTTACTGCTGCTGTTCCCTCTTCTTGACCCCCTTAAAACCAAAAAATACTTCCTCCTTGACGCTATGACGTCATTGCGAAATTTTTGCATACTCCTCATATACATCTTCCATTTCCTTACCTGTGCCCAAGGTTCATTTTCCATTCATTTTCTTCTTATATTCGCTTCTCACTTCATTCCACGGAGTAATTCAATTTACACCCACATTCCAAACTTTTCTGTCCAACTTAAACTTCTCTCTATTTCAACTTTCGCTTCTAATAAGTGGTAATTATATATATTATACCATCCGCAACAGCTTTTCTTACCAAAATGTCTCTGAATTTGCTTTTCCTTCTCTTCTCAAGTAAAACTTAATCTAACAAACTCCTTTTGTCATCATTTCCTCTTTCCGAACTGTGCTCATGACTGTTCTTCTTGGGAAGCGATGCATTTCCAACACTCAAGAAACCTTTGTAAAATTTATACGAGACTTTCTCCATTTGCACTACTTCAGGAACCCCATACTTACCAACACCATCAAGCAATTTATTCTGTGTTACATACATTCTTTTAATGGTGATGCATTCGTGGCGACTGTTGTTTTAAGACAAGTTTCTCCTTTCGCCTGTACATTTCCTTCTACCCCTAGATAGTTTTTTAAATTTTTTTTACAAAAGGGCAAGAGTCGTTAGCACGTTGTTTCATTTATTTTCCATGAAGTAATGGCCGAAACAGGCTGTCAAAACCAGAAAATAAATGGAACAACGCAGAAACGACATCCGTCTTTTCCTCCAAATCCTTGACTTCAAAAAGAAGAAAAAAATAAATAAAATAAATAAATAAAAGAATAGAAAACGAGATATACGTTGTCTTAAAATTGTACCATCGCGAATTCATCTGTATTCATTAAAAAACTGGCTACCAAAATACTATTTACAAAAAAATGTATATACAGACATATATATATATATATATATATATATATATATATATATATATATATATATATATATATATATATATATATATATATAAACTTGTGCAGTCTATGTGTGTATTGTGTTTGGTCATGAGATTGCTTACTACTAATTCAAGTACAGGACATCAGTAGTTTTGTAATCAAGAATGCTGACATACCAATATAATAATTCATTTAGATTTGCCGTCCAAAGTACGAAGAAAGTCGTAATATCCGAAAGCGCAGTTAGTTATTTTACTTTACTTTTATTTTTAAAAATCCATTACAACTTTTACAGCTCGTAAGTTACACGATTAGCAGGCAAATTGGAAGCGATCATGTCTCAAAATACTCCCCTGGAGTTATCGGTTAAAAGACATTTAAAATTAAGTTTGCGCCCACCAGATCTTTTTATTAGGTTTTTCTTGTCATTTCAACGCCAATACAATATGACGTAAATAATGAATAAAAAAATGTAGATAAATATATGCATCTAAAATCAGCAATATAGGTCATGCCATTATTATTATCGTAAAGTAGTTTAAAGAGACAAATTTCAGTCTTATATTTAGACTCGCAAAGAAAAACCAGAAACGCAAGTTGTATAATCATTATCACAGTGTAATTAAACGAGACAAATTTAACCCTTTGATTTCGGTTGTAACGTATACGACGCATTTAATAAACTGGCCCGGAACACTGTTGTGTCGTATACGAGCACCGGTAATTTCCTTTTATGTGAAGGACTGATGATTGAAATACTGGCCTCTTTTTCTTGATATGGTAACAGTCTGTCAGTTGCCATACAGTGAATTCATATAAATTCACGTGTTTCCTAAAATTCATTAGTCTTCATCAAGATGTCACAGGAGGAGGGGTCAAGGGTACGACATCCTCGAGTTGACCGCCGGCAGATCGAGAGAAGAGCTCTCGACGAGGATAACTATTTTATAGACCTTCTCGACTCATTTTCTGGATATGAAAATGAATCGGATTTAGAAGGAAATGAAATGGATAATTAGGGTCCTGGTACAAGAGACAGTGATGAAATATCAACCGACAGTGAAAATGACGAAAATCTGCCACCTACAAATGAAAGCCAAGGTGTCAAAAGAAGGCGGAGACAGCGAAGTGACCCAGGTGATGAGTGGGAGTGGGCTGCCAGCAATTTCAGCCCAGAGATTTCATATTTGACAGCAGTGGCAGTGGCATTACGTCGAAATGTAATGTGAATGAAAATTCAAAGGAAGTAGACTATTTTTTTTGAATTTTTCGACAACGAATTTATGGGGCTGATTGCTGAAGAGACAAACCGTTATCAGAGATTCCTTGTTGATACGCTAGGAGATGCAGTGCCAAAGTATTTGCGAAAATTTGCTCAGGTTACTGTGGAGGAAATGATACGGTTCCTTTGTGTGATTATGATCATGTCGCATATAAGTAAACATCGCATCGTAGATTACTGGACTACGCTTGAGACATTCGAGACAAAAGGAGTGAGAAGGCTGATGGCAAGGGACAGATTTCTTCAAATTCTACGGGTTCTACATTTCGTTGATAATTCACAGGAAACAAGCCCAGATAATAAACTAAAAAAATTAAACCCGTGCTCGACAGTGTGCGTAGAAAATTCCGGGAAAAATTTCAACCTTTCCAGGATTTATGCATAGATGAAAGTTTAATGTTATGGAAGGGAAGGCTAAGTTTCAAGCAGTACATTCCAGATAAAAGAAGTCGATTTGGAGTGAAAATATTTGAACTTTGTGATGCCAAAACGGATTATATTGTCGATTTTATAATCTATACTGGAAAAGATACAGAGATATTGGTAGATGAGGATCTAGGGGTATCTGGTTCTGTGGTAAAAACATTTATGGCCTCGCATCTCGGAAAACATCACATCCTGTATTTCGATAATTGGTATTGCAGCCCAAAACTGCTCAAGTATTTGGGCGACAACGAAACAGGAGCATGTGGAACAGTCCGGAAAAATAGGAAATTTATGCCTAAATTTCCTGATGTGAACAAATCTGAGATTTCGTCTCAAAACTGCAATGGAATATTAGGTTTAAAATGGCAGGATAACAGGACAGTGTATATGTTATCTTCAGTACATGAAAATATAATGGTAGACTGTGAAAAAGGTGTCGACCAGGGAATTTGTGCAAAAACCTGCATGCGTTGTTGACTATAATAAGAAAATGCGGATTGTGGACAAGAACGACATGCTTATTAGTTCTGTGAAGTGTATCCGTAAAACCACGAGATGGTACATAAAACTATTTTTCCGTCTGCTTGATATGATACTAGTAAACTGTCATCACTTGCATGGATTTGTTACTGGCAAGAAAGGGTCATATTTACAGTTTTCTAAGTCAGTCGTTCTGCAGTTGATTGAAAGGTACCCTCCAGCACCTAACAAGATAATTACCCGCACCGTAATAACGCAGCCAAGGCGGCTAACAGAAAGACACTTTCCTGATCCAGTTCCCTCAACAGAAAAACAACTGCGACCTTGACTAAGATGTCGTGTGTGCTCGCATACATCCCGTAGGCCCAAGAAAGGCCAGCAGACATATTTCATGTGTAAAGACTGCAATGTAGGACTATGTGTCGCTCCTTGTTTCAGAGAATACCACACACTTCTGAATTACTAGAATTCTGTCGTAAAAGTTTTGTCAAGATTATTATGTTCAGCTTATTAAATATTCAGATTCATAACCATTTGTTATTCACATTATTTGATTTCATTCAACTTATGTCATAAAAGCTTCTTCCAATCATATTGAGTCTTATGTGTTTATACATTTTCTGATTTTGTTTTTATCTACAGCAAAAAGATTTTTGTAAAATAAATGTTGAAATTCATCCGTATTATAATTTTCTTCATCAAATTATGGCTTTAGTCTTTAGTAGAGAGAGAGAGAGAGAGAGAGAGAGAGAGAGAGAGAGAGAGAGAGAGAGAGAGAGAGAGAGAGAGAGAGAGTAATTACTATTTTGCGTTTAATGTTCCTTTTCTGTCCTTTGAAGACTGGATATCATAAAATATAAAATGAGTCGGATGTAATGTAAATCTGGTAATCATGGTATTGATGATTTATGATATATGAGAATAATAATAACAATATAATAACCGTTACCATGAGATTAATGAATATAGACAATGTTGTTGTTATTATTATTATTATTATTATTATTATTATTATTATTATTATTATTATTATTATTATTATTATTCAGAAGGTGAACCCTATCCATATGAAACAAGCCCACAGGGGTAACTAACTTGAAATTCAAGCATCCTAAGAAAATGGTGTTCATTCGAGTGAAATAACAGAAGGTAGTAGGAAATACAGAAAGAGGAGATCAGTTATTAGAAAACAGATGTACTAACAATAAATAAATAAAAATGTAAACAAAGTATTAAATACAAGATGTATTGCATAAGGGTAGTAATGCATTACATTCACTTGAACTTTTGAAGTTCCGTTTGCAACACATCCTCAGTAAAGAGGCTGTTCCACAGTCGTAAGGCGTGAGGAATAAAGGTCCCCTGGAACTGAAAAGTTCGAAGGCGAGGTACATTTACTGCACATTGATGCTGCTGTTCAGCGAATCTGGTTGCTCTCGACAGCAACAGGGGATCAGGGATCAACTGAGAATGTGAAAGATATGTCAAAATACAACTTATGAAAAAGTGACAAACAAGAGACCATCCGTCTATAGTCCAAGGCATAGCTGCCAAAGAAACCTTCCACCTCGAACCACTCTAAAAGATATAAATCTCTGGCAGAAGCAGACATCTCCCGGAGAACA
Source organism: Macrobrachium rosenbergii (assembly GCF_040412425.1). Lineage (NCBI taxonomy): Eukaryota > Metazoa > Arthropoda > Malacostraca > Decapoda > Palaemonidae > Macrobrachium > Macrobrachium rosenbergii. Next base: position 62,407,664 of record NC_089750.1, read on the forward strand.
GTATCCTAGTAAAGGAAGGACAAATTACCTAAAAAATGTTGCACTGATTTAATCACTCATATAAGTATATGAGGACTTAAGAACAATACCCAACTTTCATGCGGCATTTGCTGACATTTTCATTAGATGTTTCTCAAAAATAAGATGTAAGTAAACAGGTACCACTAGAATAATTGAAGGAAAAGAAAAATATCTGTAGAAAATTATAACAGAATAAAATGATCTACAAAACCCTACAACTTCCCCGAATATTGGTTCAAAAACAATTGAACAAATTCCAAAATGTTAGTGATTAAATATATATATATATATATATATATATATATATATATATATATATATATATATATATATATATATATATATATATATATATATATATATATATATATATATATATATATATATATATATATATATATATATATATATATATATATATATATATATATATATATATACAGTTCATATGTGGCTAATCATTTTTTGTAACAGGAATTTATCCAATTTTTATTTTTATAGGGATAGGTGTGAGTATGTGTTTGTATTTTACATACACACACACACAAACATATATACATACACTCATATATATATGTAATTAATTGTATATATATTACACACACACACACACACATATATATATATATATATATATATATATATATATATATATATATATATATATATATATATATAACTGAATCACGAGAATATGGAACGTGATGAATATATAAATAAAGACAATTCCACGAAGGAAAGAGAAGCAACAGAGAATTGCAAGGCTTTTCGACGTATTGTCCTTTACTTAGCAGACTCGTTTCCCTTTCCTTCGGGGCATTGCCTTCATATATATATATATATATATATATATATATATATATATATATATATATATATATATATATATATATAAGTACTCACACATGTATATATAGTCAATTATATATATATATATATATGTGTATATATATATATATATATATATATATATATATATATATATATATATACATACATACATACATACATATATATATATATACACATACACACACCACACAATTACACATTTTGATCAGCAATGTGATTTATAATATTGATCCCTAGTGAATGTGGCGAGGTGGCAATTGTGTTTACATGTCACATGCAAGTGTGACAGACGACGCGCGTAGGTGGCATTTCAGATGCACGTGTCCTGTTGACAGAAATGAACTGCTTTGTTTTCAGCCGCTGTACCCTCCACCTTTGTCGAATTTGGTGGGCGTGACCGTTGGAATATTAGCTTGAAAATGGGCCTCCGGGATTATCCCAAGCCCTGGCAGTCTCAATTCCTTGTTTCATTGACAAATGCGGATTCTGGAACCTCCCTTTTTACTTGCGGCTAATACGATTTCCATTCAAGGAGGTTGTTTCCACTTTCCCCCTGACTTTTGACCGCCATCGTCAATCAAACATTGAATTGGAATCTGTCCGAAGGACAAGGGATAATCCCAGGCCCTATTCCCAAGGTAGTATTCCAGCGTTCAGGGCCACCAAACTCAACACAGGTGGAAGGTAAGCAAGAGCAGAAAACAACGACCGGTCATTTCCATCAAAAGGATTCCGGCATCTCACGTACCACCCACGTCTCAGCCATGGAAATACGATTGTCACCTTCCAAATGTCCATATTCGCTAGTGTCCAAAATGTATTGTTGTGTCGTGTAATCATTGTTGCCGTTGTCATGGATTCATATATATATATATATATATACATATACATATATATATATATATATATATATATATATATATATATATATATATATATATATATATATATATATATATATATAGATGCAGTAATGTGTGTGTTCGTACATATACTGTATGTATGTATGTAGGTGATATTGAGATGCACGTGTGCTTTGACAGAAATGACCTGCTTTGTTTTCAGCTCGCTGTACCTTCCACTTTGTCGAATTTGGTTGGCGTGACCGTTGGAATAATTGCAGATTTTGGAATATTCCTTTATTACTGGCAGCTTATTTATTTGTGTTGTTACATTAATTGCATAATATCTATATCACGGATCGCTACTATCACAATATTATCATATAAATAAAACAGGTTAATTTGCAGCAAAACAACAAATACAAACGCTATTACAATGATTGTTTACGATTTCGTGCGTCTGGTAGCATGCTACGGGTGACTACCGTCTGAAAACCCTCCGGATTGTGGTAAGTGTGAGGTCTCATCTCGGCCGTAATCAAAGGGCTAATGAAAATTAAAATAATTAATAATTTCCCATATTTTGGTAATCATAGAATCAACTAAAAACGATTATTAAATAAAATTATCTAAAAATGAAAAAAATCCCGTAGGGTGGGTCTGCCAGACCCAACTTGCACCAGATAGGGTTAAGAGACTGGCCAGTCTTGGAGGCCTTTGGGCCTCATCCTTGAAGTTCTTGGGCCCTCTCCAGGCCTGCTTCCCCAGCCTGGCAGGATACCTGCCTTCCTCCGAGGAAGCAGCCTCTGGGTCGGACCCTTCCCTTCAAGGCTGCCCTCAAGAGACTGGCCAGCCTTGGAGGACTTTGGGTCTCATCCTTGAAGTTCTTGGGCCCTCTCCAGGCCTGCTTCCCCAGCCTGGCAGGATACCTGCCTTCCTCCGAGGAAGCAGCCTCTGGGTCAGACCCTTCCCTTCAAGGCTGCCCTTAAGAGACTGGCCATCCTTGGAGGACTTTGGGCCTCATCCTTGAAGTTCTTGGGCCCTCTCCAGGCCTGCTTCCCCAGCCTGGCAGGATACCTGCCTTCCTCCGAGGAAGCAGCCTCTGGGTCGGACCCATCCCTTCAAGGCTGCCCACCCATCCCTTCAAGGCTGCCCTCAAGAGACTGGCCAGCCTTGGAGGACTTTGGGTCTCATCCTTGAAGTTCTTGGTCCCTCTCCAGGCCCGCTTCCCCAGCCTGGCAGGATACCTGCCTTCCTCCGAGGAAGCAACCTCTGGGTCAGACCCTTCCCTTCAAGGCTATCCTTAAGAGACTGGCCAGCCTAGGAGGACTTTGGGCCTCATCCTTGAAGTTCTTGGACCCTCTCCAGGCCCGCTTCCCCAGCCTGGCAGGATACCTGCCTTCCTCCGAGGAAGCAGCCTCTGGGTCGGACCCTTCCCTTCAAGGCTGCCCTCAAGAGACTGGCCATCCTTGGAGGACTTTGGGTCTCATCCTTGAAGTTCTTGGGCCCTCTCCAGGCCCACTTCCCAGCCTGGCAGGATACCTGCCTTCCTCCAAGGAAGCAGCCTCTGGGTCAGACCCTTCCCTTCAAGGCTGCCCTTAAGAGACTGGCCATCCTTGGAGGACTTTGGTCCTCATCCTTGAAGTTCTTGGGCCCTCTCCAGGCCTGCTTCCCCAGCCTGGCAGGATACCTGCCTTCCTCCGAGGAAGCAGCCTCTGGGTCGGACCCTTCCCTTCAAGGCTGCCCTCAAAAGACTGGCCATCCTTGGAGGACTTTGGGTCTCATCCTTGAAGTTCTTGGGCCCTCTCCAGGCCCGCTTCCCCAGCCTGGCAGGATACCTGCCTTCCTCCGAGGAAGCAGCCTCTGGGTCAGACCCTTCCCTTCAAGGCTGCCCTTAAGAGACTGGCCATCCTTGGAGGACTTTGGGCCTCATCCTTGAAGTTCTTGGGCCCTCTCCAGGCCTGCTTCCCCAGCCTGGCAGGATACCTGCCTTCTTCCGAGGAAGCAGCCTCTGGGTCGGACCCTTCCCTTCAAGGCTGCCCTCAAGAGACTGGCCATCCTTGGAGGACTTTGGGCCTCATCCTTGAAGTTCTTGGGCCCTCTCCAGGCCTGCTTCCCCAGCCTGGCAGGATACCTGCCTTCCTCCGAGGAAGCAGCCTCTGGGTCAGACCCTTCCCTTCAAGGCTGCCCTCAAGAGACTGGCCAGCCTAGGAGGACTTTGGGCCTCATCCTTGAAGTTCTTGGGCCCTCTCCAGGCCTGCTTCCCCAGCCTGACAGGATACCTGCCTTCCTCCGAGGAAGCAGCCTCTGGGTCGGACCCTTCCCTTCAAGGCTGCCCTCAAAAGACTGGCAAGCCTTGTAGGCTTTGGGGCCAATCCTTAAAGGGCTTGGGCCCTTTCCATGGGAAGGGTCAGACCCATAGGCTGCTTCCTTGGAGGAAGGAAGCGGCCTCTGGGTCGGACCCTTCCCCTCACCAATACTCTTTGCTTTCTCTTACCCTACTTTTCAAAACTGACACTTTCTGTCTCCGAAGGCTTCCAGACGATTTGAAGCATCTCGGAGATTGTTCTTGGACACTTTGAAGCTCGGCGCATGCGCGAATGGCATTTCTCTCGTCCTTCCAGGAGCCGGAGGACTGAAGGATTCCAAAATGTCTTCAAGGAAAATCTCGAAGGTTTTAGATCATTTCAACATCGCGATAACCATTACTTGGAGTTCTTTTTCTGGCACATAAACAGCTTCTTTGCTTTAAGGAGTCGTCTTCTATAAACTTATGAGATTCCCTCTTACTGACGATATTGATCATCCCTTCGATTCTTCCTTGCTTCTCCGAAAAGTAATTCTGTGAATCCAAAATCTTTGAAGTAGTTTCTAACACCTCAGGTTATCTACTTTATTCTTCGTCAGCATTCTTCAGTATACCTCCACGCCGATGTCGTCTCTTTTTGTTCCTTCTCTTTCTTATTTCGAGCGAAGAACTGCTCCAAGCGGTAATTTTGGGCATCCAAAATCCCCTCTCAATCAGCTTAGAAAACACCTCAAGTTCTCTACCTTTTATTTCGTATAAATTCTTCAGTTCCTCCGTTCCACTGTCTTCCTCTCTTCTTGATTATTTCCTTCCTTATTTCGAATGAAGAGCTTGCGTCCGTGAGTGACAATACGACTGTAGAGGTGCCGAATAATCGCAGAAGGCGGGAACCTCGACTTCATACTGCTCCGCGAAGTAGTCCATATTTTCAGCAGTAAACAATTACAGACTGAAGCTATCTGCCATTCTCGTGATGTACTTTTCCCTCTTGAAAATCTCTTTTAGTCGATCTGCTTCGTCATCCAGTTCATTTTAACCATAAACTTCGCCTTCTTTGCTCACATGCTGTCTCTGAAGGCTTCAAGACGTCTTCCTGGAGGATCCCTGAGATGGCCACTGTAGTCCTTGGTGTCAGTGCACCTATTGAGTGATGGCGCTATACGCATGAGCGGAAGAATTCTAAAACGACTGCAGGAAAAACACGAAGATATTACGGCGCCAGGCGACAATGATTCTTTCTTGCAGCAGAAGGTATGAAATTTTTCTTGAAAGCTTTATTGCCACGAAAACATCAATATTTAAAAAAAGAAAGAAATTAAAAATTTAGTGAAAAATCATCAACGTATCCTTTTCTCTCGTCGCCGGGAGAAATATATATATATATATATATATATATATATATATATATATATATATATATATATATATATATATATATATATATATATATATATATATATATATATATATATATATATATATTTATATATATATATATATATATATATATATATATATATATATAAATATATATATATATATATATATATATATATATATATATTTATATATATATATATATATATATATATATATATATATATATATATATATATATATATATATATATATATATATATATATATGTACATATATATATATATATATATATATATATATATTTATATATATATATATATATGTATATATATATATATATATATATATATATATATATATATATATATATATATATATATATATATATATATATATATATATATATATATATATATATATATATATATATATATATATATATATGTATATATACATACACATACATATATATATAAATATATACAGTATATATGTATATATATATATTCATATATGTATATATATTATATACATGTATGCATATATATATATATATATATATATATATATATATATATATATATATATATATATATATATATATATATATATATATATATATATATATATATATATATATGGATATATATATGTATATCTACATATATTTATATATCTATATATATGTATATATATACATATAGATAGATAGATAGATAGATATCTCCTCCCGACGACGAGGGAAAAGGATACGATGATGATGATTTTTCGCTACATTTACATTTATTTCTTTAAAAAAAATGCTATTTTCGTGGCTATAAAGCTTTCTAGAAAATTTCACCCCGACGGGAGGACAAGATCAACTTGGAAATTATTATTATAGATAGATACATATACATAAATATATGTATATATAAACTATATATACATATATTTTATATATATATATATATGTATATATATATATATATATATATATATATATATATATATATATATATATATATATATATATATATATATATATATATATATATATGTGTGTGTGTGTGTGTGTGTGTGTGTGTGTGTGTGTGTATACACTGGTTTGTGCGTCTGTGTGCGTTAATTTTTCCCAATAGTTAAAAATAAGGTGGTCTCAAGAATTTCTGTTTCCTGAAATGGTCATCACTAGCGCCCAGTAATCCAGTCAGCTTCAAGAGAAAAGTGACCTTTTTGTTTTAACAAGGCTTCTCCATTGCCATTGATCACCTTATTAAGGGGAGAGAGAGAGAGAGAGAGAGAGATGGCTGCCTCCAGCAAGGAATGATTAAGTTTTTTCGCATAGCAGAGTAAGTTATAAATATATAGTTTTTATGGTACCAGCATCAAATTATAATAGTAGATTTTTGAAGGATACAGAGTAGTTTAAATCGCTTGTCTTATTTAAATAAAAATTCTTCTTCGGAAAAGAAATAAGTTTTAGAGTCTTCAAGAACACTATTAAAGACGCACGGAAAACTTTTCCAATATTCCTGGAAAACCTGTCTACCATATACTTTGGAGGCTTGTATTTCAAGTCAATGGTCCCTGTATGCTTGTCCCGTATGAATTGGATTCATATTCTAAAAAAAAAAAATAATAGTAATAAAAAAATACTCATAGTAGCATGAGTCTTAAAATGAAGTAGCAAATCCACAGTTGTATATTTATCTTTAAATATATGTACATATACATAACTGTGGAATTGCTTCTCCAATAATAATAATAATAATAATAATAATAATAATAATAATAATAATAATAATAATAATAATAATAATACTGAGATAATATTAAGCAAACTTTTTTACTGATGAAGATGCAATTTTTAATAATTTTAGTAGGACATTTTTTAAACAACTTTTAGAGCTGGCCGTGCTGGACACGACCTTTGCCTTCAGTTTGTATAAACAAACTGAAGGGATGGCCATGGGATCACCACTTGGTCCAATTTTTGCTAACATCTTCATGTGCTCCTGGAGGAGCGCATAATAGAAGAATGTCCCATTAGGTTCCGCCCTCTATTTTATCGAAGATATGTTGACGACACGTTCTCCCTATTTCGTCATGAATGTCATGCAGAGTCCTTTCTGGAGTTCGTCATCCGACAACATCCAAACATAAGGTTCGCTATGGAGAAGGAGGTAAATAACAAACTCCCCTTCCTTGATCTTATTATTTCCAGAGGTGACTCAGGTTTTACACAGGTGTGTATAGAAAAATACATTTACTGGTTTGGGAATGAATTTTTATAGTTCGTGTTTCTTTCATTTGAAACTGAACTCTATTTTAACCCTCCTCCATAGGGCTTACACCCACTCGTCAAACTGGAAGAGTTTCCACGATGAGATATCCTTTTTAGTGAAATATTTCAATAATAATTGTTTTCCATCACGACTTTTTCAGATCCCTAAATAAACTGCTACTACAGAAAATGACTCCGGCAACACCTGAATCGACTGTGCCGAAACTAAAGATGTATGCAAGTTTCCCTTTCGTGCATGATGATACTTTTAGGAGAAAATGCACAGCCATTATTCAAAAGAGTTTTCCAGCTTTAAACCTGAAAATCATCCCGAAAAATCCCTTTACAATAGGGTCTCTGTTCAGAGTCAAAGACCGGCTCAGTCCTCTGTTTTCGTCCAGCGTTGTTTACAAGTACACTTGCCCGGGATGTGATCACGGGATATACATATGTGGGATGCACGAGGAGGCTGTTGAAGGTCCGCATAGATTCCACAGGGGCATAAGTCATAGAACAGGTAGCAGGTTATCTAATCCTGAGCAATCAAATATACGAAATCATTCAAAATTATGTAAAACTTATATTGACAGCAAGGATTTTTCCATCCTAGGCCGAGTGCAGAACAACAACGACTTAACCATCCTAGAATCCATAATTATCAGGAAGACTGTGCCGTCGTTAAATACTCAATCGTCCTCAGTGAAATTGTTTATAGCCTAGTTTGGGCAACTGGTTTTCCTCACTCTGTTTGTACTTATTTATGTTAGTCTTGTTCTTTCTTTCATATAGGTAGGTTGTTTTAAGATTTTAGTGAACTCCTTTTACTCATTATTGACTTGTCTTGGAATGAGGTGTTTTGTTTTAAATATTTTTACTACATAAAGAGCTGTTGCCATTGCATTAATTTGTTATTGATGTTCATAAATTATATTATATTTTATAGCCTTGAAAATGCGACTTGGAATTCGTCGTGGAACGTCGGCATTGAAAATAAACTGTAGATGATGAGGATGCCTTTCCTACTGCTTCCTTCGTGATGTATATATATATATATATATATATATATATATATATATATATATATATATATATATATATATTACTAAAAGGACCTCATTCAAACTGCATGGTATCTATAGATACCATCCAGTTTGAATGAGGTCCTTTTTAGTAATTTAGTTAATGCACAGAACAACTGTGTATGTGATAAAGTTAATATATACGTATGTATACATATATGTGTGTGTTAGTGTGTGTATTAACAGATAGTTAGACACAGAGATAGATGCATAGATAGAAAGATATATATATATATATATATATATATATATATATATATATATATATATATATATATATATATATATATATATATATATATATATAAATACATATATATATATATATACATATATATATACATATATACATATATGCATATATATAGTAGGGAGTACGGATAGGAAGAACAGTCAGCTCATCATTGATATATTTATTAATAGGTGCGCTTCAGGATCACCCATATCCCATCTTTTCTGGCTAAAAAGATACAAAAACACTAATTAAAACTGACAACAGAGCTTACAAAATTAAAATGCTTTAAAGATTGAAAAATGACAATGACAAAACAAGAAATAGATTACCTTCAGTAGTAAAGTCCAGAGGATGAAAACTGAATAAGAGTAAACAAGGTTAGCAAGTAAACAAGAAAGGCGGGGGGGGTTACTATAGTACGACCGTTTTAGGAAGAGACTTTGCCCCTCTTAAACTGACCATTAACCTTCTGACTTCAAGCTCTCATTGTTTGCGCCTGTTATCAAGCACGTGTACTATAATAGAAAGTTCTGAATGAAGTTTTGTTGTCCCACTTAAATTTTAGATAAAAAAAAAAAAATTCAATATATGAAAATGATAGATGCAAGAAATTTGGAAACCTAGATGTGCTTTCATTTTCAGTTTTGTTTATTTGGATGCTGTACTGAGCAATGTTCTTGAGTTACGTCATCTACTATAGTTTTTATTACTGTTCCTTTGCTGTTATCGAAGTCATATAATTGTGATATAGTTTTGAGCTTTTGAATTGTTTTCTTTCGTGTATGCCGTGATCCGTCTTTACCTCCTTGCTGTATCAAGGTTGAATTTTCACTGTGCACCTACAAAATAGCTCATAATAAATATTCTTTAAATATTGTTACACCCATATATATATATATATATATATATATATATATATATATATATATATATATATATATATATATATATATAGGTGTAACAATATTTAAAGAATGTTTATTATGAGCTATTTTATAGCTGTACAGTGAAAATTCAACCTTGATACAGCAAGGAGGTAAAGACGGATTACGGCATGCACGAAAGAAAGCAATTCAAAAGCTCAAAACTATATCACAATTATATATATATATATATATATATATATATATATATATATATATATATATATATATATATATATATATATTACACATTTATACAGTATTAGATTTACCTGTGCTTTTAAAGCACTGTCATATGATACTCATCACTGCTGTGGCATTTCTGTTATATGTAGATTTTTAAAGATATTTCTGCCACTTTCTGTCGAAAAAACAGATCTATATTTCAATTTATTTCTATTTCAGTGTTCAACAGGATATCACACAACAAGGGAAAGCAATAAATTTATTTACAATCGAAGTATGAGGAGACATTACTTATGAAGAATCCTCGTCAGAGGATGCTACATCGATAACAAAAGAATCTATATATTTATCAATGCAAACATCTCTTGAAGCGTCATCTCTTTTTATATCTTCGGCATGTCTCACATCATTAGCCCAGTTGTCAGAAGATATGGATTCAATTGCTTCTTTGACCAAAGGAAGCAGGTCTGATTTTTTAAAATGATTCTTCTTTGCCACGTATGATTTCACCTGCGCCCATATCAGTTCTGTTGCATTATACTGGCAGTGATATGTAGGCAGCCTAACCACTATGTCCATGATCTCTTGCCAGTCTGTCAATCACGTAATCATTTTCTTTACATGAATGTCTTTGCAACTTTACTAATTTTTTATTAGCCAGTCTTTAACTTCATCCTTTTTGGCAGACATTGTCGGAGGTTTATTAATTCGAACTGAATGATAAGAAGCGTTATCCAACACTATGATGGCAGATGGCCCTATATTGGGAAGAAGCTGGGTTTTAAACCATTTTTCAAACACTGCAGAATTCATCTGAATTTCTAGATTGCGTATCCCTTGTCAGCTGGGTGCTTGATCATTGATAAAGATATTACCCAGAAATGTGGTTAATATTGCAACCAATATTGTGATTGTGTCTACTTACTCTCAATGTTATTGATGTACAATTAGAAGGAATAAATCATAGGTAAAAATTTTTATTCTGTCACGTCTCTCTCTCTCTCTCTCTCTCTCTCTCTCTCTCTCTCTCTCTCTCTCTCTCTCTCTCTTTTTTTTGCCCAGCTAGTGGAATAGTAAGCGGAACCATAAAAATGATGAACATTCTTTATGATTAGTTTTCTGACGAATATACAAATAATTTTTAACTATAATACACAACTGTGATGTAGCTGTCCTTTACGGATTCAAACAGAATTAGAGAAAATGACAAAAAAAGAAGACTGTCATCCTCAATCAGTGCAGTGCTTATACCTCTGGCAACACTAAACCCCGCTATATAGTACTTATCCTATGTTTATTTATTTGTGTTGTTACATTAATTGCATAATATCTATATCACGGATCGCTACTATCACAATATTATCATATAAATAAAACAGGTTAATTTGCAGCAAAACAACAAATACAAACGCTATTACAATGATTGTTTACGATTTCGTGCGTCTGGTAGCATGCTACGGGTGACTACCGTCTGAAAACCCTCCGGATTGTGGTAAGTGTGAGGTCTCATCTCGGCCGTAATCAAAGGGTTAAGTCGCATTTTTAGACTATCAACGCGCCTCCGAGAGATTTAGTCTCAAATATGACGTGAATATTGGAACAGGATCACGTTTAGGAAGTTGGACAGCATAGTCGGAAGGCAAGAAAGGGAACAAGTGAAAAGCCAAGGGCGGAAAGTAATACCGCACAAAGACTAATTTGAGCTTTACTCTCAATGGAGTACAAAAATCAGGGAAATGAAGCAATAGAGTGTATGGCGCTTTAAGGAGCATTACTTGAAACAATGGATCTGTAGCGAAGGCTCAGCTCTGTTGTATTTGATTTGATTTTTATGGAATTTAGGCTGTCCAGCCAAGCACTGGGGCACTTTCGGCCATTCAACGTTCAAGACAGTGAAACGAGGGAGTTGGAGCGGTTGGACAGCATGATACGGAGACTCGGAACATAAAAC
>NC_089750.1:62424706-62449706 GCF_040412425.1 Macrobrachium rosenbergii
GTATATATATATATATATATATATATATATATATATATATATATATATATATATATATATATATATATATATATATATATATAAAAATGACATTTCCAGGAACGTAACATAACTTTATCCCACAATTTCCAATAGTAACTTCTAGCCAGACTGTTTGACGCTCGTTTACGAGACATAAATTAAAATTAGAAACCTGCTGAATACAATGCACAAAGTCAGTCTATTAGTACTACTATTACTCCCACTACTCCCTAATAATAATAATAATAATAATAATAATAATAATAATAATAATAATAATAATAATAAAACTGGTAAATAGTACCACTATTGCTGAAAGTAGCACCTGTGCTAAACACCGACCAACTGAACCCAAAGCCCTGAAATAACTCTGAGGGTTCCACCACAATCGTCGACAGAGAGAGAGAGAGAGAGAGAGAGAGAGAGAGAGAGAGAGTGTCTGGAATGAAGGACGGACGCGACCGCATTTCCTACGCCTGTTGAAGGCGTTCCAGCTGAGACTCCAGGAGCCAGCCGTCTTTCCAGGAGTCTCTCCCCTTTAGGGTCGGTTGGCGGCCATTAAAACAGTACAGAGCTCCTCCTTTCGGCCCTCTCACATAAACAAAACAAGACTCTCTCTCTCTCTCTCTCTCTTTTCTCTCTCTCTCTCTCTCTCTCTCGAAAAGTACACAGAACGCGCTCTCTTGTTTCACGAAACGCTCTCGCTTACGCTCTTCTTTTAAAAATGTCAGGTCAGGGGTTATGTATATATAGACACAGGCAGACGTGCGAGCTGTCGCAAGCCAGCGTGAGAGAGCTGTCTGTACTCAAGATAGTTACGCAATGAAATTCAGGGAGAAGGGGAGTGAAGTGAAAATAAAACAGGGAAGTATGAGTGATCTCGACATGCACAGGTACACTTACTTTTTAGCTATCAGTCGAGAGGCTTCATTCCTTTCTTTATATCCATTCCTTTCTTTATTTTAATTCCTTTCTTTATTTTAATTCCTTTCTTTATTTTCTTTACAATAAGAGTGGCGACTAAATACCTTACTTAGCCCAGCCGAAAAATATAAAAACACTCCAAATATAAAAACCAATAACAACAGCCCCCTAGCCCACAAAAAATGGGAGAAAAAATAAAGTTTAGCACCGGAGAGTCAGGGGAAACAAAGACAGTAAGGAAAATAATGAATACTGAATGAAATCTTCAAGAGTAGAAAAAGGAATCATTTTCCAGGTAGGCCGGTCTTTCCTAGGCTGATGTCTCATTCCATAAAAAAATAATTCTTCATAAATTATATATCACAGCTAAAGGGCGGGAGAGTTCAGCTTGGTCGCAGTGTGCTTATTTACAAAGTACAGTCTATCTTTAGAGAAAAACAAATAAATATACGTAAACACACACACACACACACACACACATATATATATATATATATATATATATATATATATATATATATATATATATATATATATATATATCATAATATATTGTATGCTGAATATAACATTACGAAAAGGTGGCGCCAGCAAGTATCTATGTATAAGATTACTAACACTTTTTTCTTTTTTTTTATTGTTTTGATTTACCCAGCTGACGCTATTATGCATTTACAGAACACCACGACGACCACTTGTCAGCATCTACTGCTTCGTGTATATAACAACCGGTAATAAAATAACAGGAAGCTACCCAACAGAAACGAACCCACAGGCATAAAGATACACAGAGGCACGAAAAACCTAGAGATTATGTTCCCAATAAAATGGAAATTTTAAGAACAATAAAATGGAAAATTATATTATACGTACCAAATTTAAAATCCATAGTAAATGCATAGCAAATAAAACAGATGTTAAAAAAATGGAGAAGAGAAATATGCTATGACTTGAAAATGTTAAAAAGGAAGGAAAAACAAACTGAATAAGAAATTAGACAATTTCTGGGAAAATAATGTACCACGGGATATAAAATGAAAACCGCAAGGAGACTACGTGAAACACATTGAAATTGAATACAAGAGAAATGTTCAGTGAAATGCAGAAAATACACGGCAAACCAAAATGGAAATAGAAAGTAAATAAAAACAGAAAATGCATGGCCAAATCATTACGAAAACGCACGAAAAAAATAATAGATGCAAAAATGCAAATGACATGCAATGGAAAACACACGGCAAATGTACCGCAAAGGGCACCGAAACAGGAGAAAATCCACTGAAAATAAGGAGCAAAATGGAAAGTAAATAAAAAACAAGAACATTAGAAATACGTTTTCTGGAAAGTGGATAAAAGCCATGAAATATTCCACAAAATAAAGACTCGAAAAAAAAAAAGTGAAGAGCCGAAGGACATAAGAAATGTTTCAAGACAGCTTAAGCTCAGGTGAGAGGATTCGAAGCCGGAGGAAGGGAGGAAGGTGGGGCGGGGGCGGGGGGTCGGCCTACAGAGAGATAGAGAGGGGAGGGGGAAGGGTTTAGATCCACAAACGCTTACCACTTTCTGGGTCTCACGGCAGAACTTGGAAATCCTTCATTCATTCACCGAGAATTCTCTCTCTCTCTCTCTCTCTCTCTCCAGTCTTTGTTTGTCTGACGCTGCTGTCATCCATCTCCCCACACACTCTTAACCACTATGTGTTGTGTAGAAAAAATATACCTTAAATTTAATTTTTCCTCTCTCTCTCTCTCTCTCTCTCTCTCTCTCTCTCTCTCTCTCTCTCTCTCTCTCTCTCTAACAGTGTTTTGCTACCTCGTTCGTTCATGCACGAATTGCCAGGAAACGCAAAATTCTTTTCATGATTAAGTAAATGGCAGCACAAATGGCAAGACAAATTGATTCATTTAAGTTCATAGCATCCAACCAAAGTTACTCATATCATACATTTAATTGCAATGCGTGAAACAATATTAACAACAGCTAATCTGTAACTGACCTTCGTTTTATTATTATTATTATTATTATTATTATTATTATTATTATTATTATTATTATTATTATTATTATTATTTCAACTTTATACGGTGCTGCGTTATGATGATAACTTTAATTTAATCAGACCCCTTACAGTGCCCAACAACAGTCGACTAACTGCTAGGTTCACATTCAACTGCTTGATTCAAAAGGTATAATGGTGTTTAAGGCGTGCCCATACTGCTCCCTCCTCGTCTGGGACACCAACCCAGGATTTCTTAACCTCTTCATCACGACGTCCATTTTACCAAGGTCTAGAGAATACGTATTCTTTAAACCAGTGGTTCTTAAACTGGGGGCGCACCCCGCAGGGCGGCGTCAGCAATTTCCAGGGGAGGCGCGAGCCCTTGGGAAAAATGAAAAATTCTGTAATTATATTCGTTATTCTCTTAACAAGATTGAGGAACTAATATTCAGAAGTTTATGAAGAAAAATGCAAACTTATCGCCTTACAACGTCAGTTTCCTACAGTCTACTACTCGAGTTAGACTCGTTGGGTTCACCACGTTTTGTATTTATTTACCTCCTTCCCTATCCCTCGAAATCCCTTCTCTTCCTTTTTTTTTCATTTTCCTTCAAATCTAAGAGGGAATTTTGCTCATAGATGCATGGGGCGTGGAGGGAAGGACCAACTCTTACAGAGGGCGCGGTAATAAAAAGGTTAAGAACCACTGCTATAAACATCGCATTTGTATTCATAAGAACTACCAGTCCAAAGAGCATTAAATTTGAGTCTTAACTTAGCATGAGATATCTACTTGCGGCTAAAGAAAAACCCAGTGAGTTGGAGAAACTGAAAGCATCAAGCATATGAAAATAAACAAACCGCGATCTAAATAAATACAAATATAAGACGGGGAATGAAAACTGAAAATGAATACACAAGCAAATTTCCACACATTCGTCTCGTCAGACCAAGAGCAGTTAACATTGCATTAAATAAACAAAGCCCCCATCTGCAGTGTTTTGCTCATATAAATGAATGTTTGATTATCCTCAACGCACGAGCAGGCAGGCAGGCAGAAAGGTACTATTTCCTTTCTATGAGAATAGTAATGCCAGACAGGGCAATGAAAATAAAAGTTCTTTTCTAATAATATTTCAATCTTAAATAGAGTAAATTAAAAAGGGCGGCAATCATCATTATCATATTTGCTATTGTTATAATTATGACAATGAAATGCCAATATTAGTTACTTTGTGCAAAACTAGGAGGCAATTTGCCTAAATATGCCATAAAAATGCATTCGTATTATAACCTCATTATACGATCATTATAATCTCATTATACGATAGAAAGTATACAAAAGACAACTCTGCTGTATAATCCACACCGTCAAACTCAAGTTTTTCTGCTTACAGGAAAAATACATAAGCTTTCTTATCGCTTCCATAACAACGCTGATACCCCTATTTTTTTTATAACTTTTTTGTTTGCTGTAATTCCGAATACACACACGAGCGTATGTGCGTAAGTGTAAAAAAGAGCGTTTGTGATATGTGGCCCAGTGGTTAGCATTATCGCATCACAAGCCTGACAACCGCAATCGATCCAACAGAGAGAAAGAGAGATATCTGATTTTATTAATTTATCTTATTTATTTACATATTTGTCCAGAGAAAACTCTTGTACTTTTGTTAAAGTAAGAAAAACATAATGTGGTTCTCTCTCTCTCTCTCTCTCTCTCTCTCTCTCTCTCTCTCTCTCTCTCTCTCTCTCTCTCTCTCTCTATATATATATATATATATATATATATATATATATATATATATATATATATATATATATATATATCTCACCATATATATATACCATATATATATATACTTGTATATACAATGTACGTGAGAGAGAGAGAGAGAGAGAGAGAGAGAGAGAGAGAGAGAGAGAGAGAGAGAGAGAGAGAGAGAGAGAGAGATAAAAACACATTATGTTTTCTTCCACACACACACACATATACAGTATATATATACACTGTGTATATATTATGAGAGAGAGAGAGAGAGAGAGAGAGAGAAACGTTCCCATTTTCTCTACGAACTGAAAATACTGAAAACCCGTAACGCACAAAAAGAAAAAAAGTCCGACCTATCCTTTTAATAATGGAAGAAAATTTCCCGCCCGGTAAGCAGCTCCGAGCTTTTCGACATTAATGGCGGTAAAAATAACAATGTTAGCAGATTGTCTACACTTAATGGCAGTAGCTTGAATAATTAAGCATTTCTCAGAAGGAGATCAAGTAATGAGATTATTCAGTGCTTTCATGTAATATTAATTTACTGAATTCTAAGTAGCTACTAATAATATGCGGTCAATCCTATTTTACTCTTCATGGTGAAACTATTTTGTGTAAATTTCATTGATATTATTTCTATTTTTCTCTTCAACTTCACACTAGTTTGACTAAATTAATCATCTATTATTTTCTATTATTTCTATTTTAATCTTCAACTTCATATCAGTTTGACTAAATTAACCTTCTATTATTTTCTATTATTTCTATTTTACTTTTCAACTTCACACTATTTTACCAAATTAACCCTCTATTATTTTCTATTATTTCTATTTTACTTTTCAACTTCACACTAGTTTGACTAATTGACCTTCTATTATTTTCCATTATTTCTATTTTACTCTTGAACTTCATACTAGTTGGACTAAACTAATCTTCTATTATTTTCCATTATTTCTATTTTGCTCTTCAACTTCATATCAGCTTGACTAAATTAACCTTCTATTATTTTCTATTATTTATATTTTACTTTTCAACTTCACACTATTTAACTAAATTAGCCTTCTATTATTTTCTATTATTTCTATTTTACTTTTCAACTTCACACTAGTTTGATTAATTAACCTTCTATTATTTTCTGTTATTTCTATTTTACTCTTGAACTTCATACTAGTTTGACTAAATTAATCATCTATTATTTTCTATTATTTCTATTTTACTCTTCAGCTTCATATTAGTTTGACTAAATTAACCTTCTATTATTTTATATTATTTCTATTTTACTTTTCAACTTCACACTATCTGGCTAAATTAACCCTCTATTATTTTCTATTATTTCTATTTTACTTTTCAACTTCACACTAGTTTGACTAATTAACCTTCTATTATTTTCTATTATTTCTATTTTACTCTTGACCTTCATACTAGTTGGACTAAAGTAATCTTCTATTATTTTCTATTATTTCTATTTTACTTTTCAACTTCATATTAGTTTGACTAAATTAACCTTCTATTATTTTCTGTTATTTCTATTTTACTTTTCAATTTCACACTATTTGACTAAATTAACCTTCTATTATTTTCTATTATTTCTATTTTGCTTTGCAACTTCACACTAATTTGACTAATTAACCTTCTATTATTTTCTATTATTTCCATTTTACTCTTGAACTTCATACTAGTTGGACTAAATTAATCTTCTGTTATTTTCTATTATTTCTATTTTACTCTTCAACTTCATATTAGTTTGACTAAATTAACCTTCTATTATTTTCTATTATTTCTACTTTACTTTTCAACTTCACACTATTTGACTAAATTAACCTTCCATTATTTTCTATTATTTCTGTTTTACTTTTCAACTTCACACTAGTTTGACTAATTAACCTTCAATTATTTTCTATTTTTTCTATTTTACTCTTGAACTTCATACTAGTTGGACTGAATTAATCTTCCATTATTTTCTGTTATTTCTATTTTACTCTTCAGCTTTATATTAGTTTGACTAAATTAAACTTCTATTATTTTCTATTATTTCTATTTTACTTTTCAACTTCACACTATTTGACTAAATTTGACTAAATTAACCTTCTATTATTTTCTACCATTTCTATTTTACTCTTCAACATCACACTAGTTTGACTAAATTAACCCTCTATTATTTTCTATTATTCCTATTTTACCTTTCAACTTCACACTAGTTTGACTAAATTAACCTACTATTATTTTCTATTATTTCTATTTTACTCTTCAACTTTACACTATTTGACTAAATTAACTTTCAATTATTTCAATTTTACTCTTCAACTTCACACTAGTTTGACTAAATTAACCCTCTATTATTTTCTGTTATTTCAACTTCACACTACTTGACAAAATTAACCTTCTATCAATTTTTATTATTTCTAGTTTACTCTTCAACTTCATACTAGTTGGACTAAATTAACCTTCTATTATTTTCTATTATTTCTATTTGACTCTTCAGCTTCATACTAGTTGGACTAAGTTAACCTTCTATTATTTTCTAATTTTTTTTCTATTTTACTCTTATGACTTCATACTAGTTTTACTAAATTAACCTTCTATTATTTCTATTTGACTCTTCAACTTCATACTAGCTCGTCTACTTTCACATATGGGCGTTCTGTTGCGCAGAACCTGCTGACCAAATCAAAGAGAATATTTGCAAATGATGAATTTAATAGCGAAAGTCTCCATAGAACTCCACGAACAACTTCTCACAAAGGGTAAGAAACCGTGCGTGTGATTGCAATTGCAAGGTATTTAGATGTTGATTAAAGTTACAGTCGGCGAGCAGCAAGTATACCAAGGGGCGTGCATCCGTCTCCCATGACAGGTTAAAGAGGTCCCTCTTGAACTGCCTTTTAACGGAGACAGACTTGACAGAGATACTCTGTCGAGTAACTACATTCGGGTTTATTAACTACCAAAGAATTGATTGTTTGCCAGATTTCAGGGAAATAGTGAACATTAACAAAATTACGGTATTATTGTTTGTAAATCGGTCCATTTGAGTGTATCCACTCCCACTCTCTCTCTCTCTCTCTCTCTCTCTCTCTCTCTCTCTCTCTCTCTCTCTCTCAAACATGCATACACACACACATATGCACACAATGCACACAATCACGCACACACATACATATATATATACATATAAATACATACATATATATGTGTATATATATATATATACTGTATATGTACACAAATATATATATTCAGTTTTTGTTTATATATAAACATGCATACATACATACATACATACATGCATGCATACATATATATATATATATATATATATATATATATATATATATATATATATATATATATATATATATATATATATATATATATATATATATATATATATATATATATATATAAACGAAAAACTGAATTTTTAATGTTAGTACGCTTACGAACTTTTTAATATTCTATTAAATTCTTTCCGTCTGGCGACATAAAAAAAAAAAATCCCAAACTCCAGCAATTCTGAGGAATTCCTTAATATCATAAGAACCGAGGCGAAGTCTGGGCAACAGAATAAAACATTGCTGTCTGAGTCCGGTATTATCAAATGAATTCACATGACGGTGGAATTGAAGCCTTTCCTGCCGACGTTAACTAGAGAAGGAATGAAAATGAAATTCAACAATCTTTTGAATATAAAAAATCGGAATATTCCTCCTTCTGGGTTGAACTTAATTTGGCTGCCATGGGAATTTATACACTCGTGGCCGCACCAAGGGCGGATAAAAGAAGAGGGAAGAGAGTAGGCTTAACATCTTTACCTGGCCAGAAAAATAATACAAAAAATAGATTGTTTATGAAATGGAATATAATATATAGGCCAAATGCCAAGCGCTGGGACCTATGAGGTCATTCAGCTCTGAAGGGGAACTTGAGAGTATAAAGGTTATAAAGGCGTAACAGGAGGAAAATCTCGCAGTTGCACTAGGACAATTGTTAAGAAATTGCAAAGTTAAATGGAAGAAAGAGAATATGAAGAGATGTACAGTAGGGAGAATGAAAGGCGTTACAGCTAAGGGCCGAAGGAAAGCTGCAAAGAACCTCAAAGTATGCCTACAGTGTACCGCGTGAGGTGCACTGACAGCACTAACCCCCCTACGGAGTAGACTTTATATGACTATTGAGACTGGCAGTTTGTCAAAAGGAGACATAGGAATCATTAATGACGGTTAAAGAGGGTTAACTTCGTGAAGTTAATCCGTTGATGCGCAGATCTATAAATGCTAGTATACTGCATAGCTGCCAATGCACGACATAGGTACATAGTAAATGGGAAAAATGTTGTTTTCTGCCATCCAGATTTTTTCTCGCGAGGGACAGGCAACAAGTACCCTGAAGGATCAAAATGCCAAACTTGTGTCTCTTTAATAATAATAATAATAATAATAATAATAATAATAATAATAATAATAATTTCCTATGAACATATAAGGATTTTCTGTTGACTTAGGTTTATTTACCCTAACGTGTTGACACGCGCTCTGGCGGTCATCTATGAGAGTACAAAAGTGAATGAATTGAGATAAATGATGCACAGGTATATATAGCAGGCAGGGTGGTTTAGTGGGCTGAATAATATAATAATAATAATGAAACAAACAAAAACTTCTTTCAGTTTTCTTCTGAAGATGGAAAGAGAAACCCAGAAGATTCTTGTGTATATCTTGTTTACTGTTAAATATTTACATATTACTTTGATCTCGAGCACTTTCAGGCCTAACTGTGACCCTTTTTCAAGAGATGAGGTAGTCAGGCTGGTTCAAGGCCCAGATTGCTGGGCCTTGAACCAGCCTGACTACCTCATCTCTTGAAAAAGGGTCACAGTTAGGACCTGAAAGTGCTCGAGATCAAAGTAATATGTAAATATTTAACAGTAAACAAGATATACACAAGAATCTTCTGGGTTTCTCTTTCAATAATAATAATAATAATAATAATAATAATAATAATAATAATAATAATAATAATAATAATAATAATAATAATATATAATAATAACAATAACAGCTACGATGTTTTAAGAAAAATTTAACAAAAAATACAAATTTTCGATTTAAAAATGGAACATTAACCATTTTGAAAATAAATCAACAAAATCAACTCTCATTTTTTTTTTATTTTATAGCATATTCAACGAAAAGTAATACGCTCATATGCTGTATCTCGTCGTTATAATGTAGATACGTTCAGATCAGATTGCTTTCATCCCAAGATATATTTCTACAGAATTGCTATAATGTACAGTAGAGACAAGTTCACTGCAAATAGCTGAAAGCCGTAGGATCGTTCACAGCAAAATGCTGTGTCGCAGATACGTTCACAGTAAACAACTGATTGCTGCAGATACGTTCGCAGTAAATAACTGAATGTTGCAGATACGTTCACAGTAAATAATTGAATGTTGCAGATGCGTTCACAGTAAATAACTGATTGTTGCAGATACGTTCACAGTACATAACTGATTGTTGCAGATACGTTCACAGTAAATAACTGATTGTGGCAGATGCGTTCACATTAAATGACTGAATGTTGCAGATACGTTCACAGTAAATAACTGAATGTTGCAGATACGTTCACGGTAAATAACTGATTGTTGCAGATATGTTCACAGTAAATAACTGAATGTGGCAGACACGTTCACATTAAATGACTGAATGTTGCAGATACGTTCACAGTAAATAACTGAATGTTGCAGATACGTTCACGGTAAATAACTGATTGTTGCTTATACGTTCACAGTAAATAACTGATTGTTGCAGATACGTTCACAGTAAATGACTGATTGTTGCAGATACGTTCACAGTAAATAACTGATTGTTGCAGATACGTTCACAGTAAATAACTGATTGTTGCAGATACGATCACAGTAAATAACTGATTGTGGCAGATACGTTCACAGCATGAAGTTATATGCGGCGGTTAAGTTCCAAGTAACAAATCGCTGTATTTCATACGCACGTTCATATACAAATACTTGTATGCCACATATACATTTATATCAAAGTGCTTCCTTTTCCATGAACGTTGATATATGTGCATGACGAAGAACTCATAGCATATCTGTTATGAGCGCTCTATAAAACCAGGTGACAGTTTTTATTAAATAAACGTAAAATCATGTTAGAATTCCATTACAAGTCACGTATTGGAGAAATTGCATATTTCTATTTTTGTCACACTGTTATATAGTTACCAATGTAGTAGTGTCAAAAACACCAGTTACAACTAATCATGTTAGTGAAAATTCTCTCCAAAATTCAACTGACAACTTTCATTTTTCCTCTGTAAAAATGCTTTTGGATAAAACATCGGTAAAAGTAGAACCGTTGACATATTTCGTATTGCTGCGGCATACATTTCATTTCCACGAAATAACTTAGGATCAGAGAAGCTTGAAAAATATTTCTAGCATGATATAATATCTAATTGAACAAGGTACATTGGCTACTTCAGCCCAGAAAACCTACCACCCGATTTAAAATGTACTTGATCACCATTAATTATCTTTATGACATGTCCTACAGTACACTTGCTTGCATTTATGTCATGGAATGGAATATGAAATTTAGGCCAAAGGCCAAGCGCTGGGACCTATGAGGTCAGTCAGCACTGAAAGGGAAACCGAAAGTAAGACGCAGTTGTACTATTTAACAATTGTTAAATAGTACAACTCTCCACCCTCGCTTAACAATTGTTAAGCGAGGGTGGAGAGTCAGATCGAAGAGAGAGACTATGAACGAAAGTACAGTAAAATGAATGAAGGGTTGCGGCTAGAGACCGGAGGGACGCTGCAAAGATCCCAAAGTAGTGTTCACAGTGCACCGCTTTGGAATGCACTGACGGCACTACCCCACTACGGGGGCATTTATGGCACGAAATGTTCTGGATATCCTTGAATGCATTACAGGCCCAAGATTGCCTAGAACATCTGTGATTATAGTAATGGAGAAAAAAGAACTAAACACAACCCTTGATTACATCAATTACAATATTGTACTTGAATATATTGATGCAAAAATTCTTTTTAGTCTCCATGACCAACGCTATGCCATAAAAATAAAAGAATAGCCTTGCAATAATTAATAGCATCACATCTAGAAAGCCAGTAATTACACTCACGGCATATGAATGTCCTAGGTTATATCAGTAATGGTAAGTTCATTAAAATACTTCAGTTTATATCGCTGACATGAATATCTTTTGACGTACCGGATTATACTCGTTATAATATAAAATTAATCATACTAATGACAAGTGTAATGGAAAATAGTCGTGATTAACTGATGACAAAAATTACCTGGAACATTTTTATCTGAATGACATAAACGTTCCCGAATAACCTTGATTACACTGATGCCAAAAATGTGACAGGAACTAATATTGAAACGACAGCGACAGGAAAGGTAGCGTCGCTTTAGAGGCGACAAGAGATGCATGGAGTGGAAGGGTAGAGGAATGGAATAGAATGAAATAAATTTGAATAGAATGGAAGGGTAAAATGGAAAGGAGACATCCCTTTAGAAGCGACAAGGGCCGGTATGGTCGTTGAAAGGAAGGGGAGTGAAACAGAACGAAGTAATATGGAACAGAATGGAAGGGTAAGAAGGAAAGGAAATGTCGCTTTAGAAGCGGCAGGGGAAGCCATGGAGTTGAATGGAGGGGGAGTGGAATAGAATGGAAGGGTAGAAAGGAAAGGAAAACTTGCCTTAGAAGCGACAAGGGACGACGGAGAGGGAGAGAAGGGAGAATGGGACAGAATTAAACAGAGTGGAATAGATGTTAATGCAGGATAGAAAGGCGATGTCGCTTTAGAAGCGACTAATGACGGCATGGAGTGGAAGTGTACGGAACTGGAACAGAATGAAATAAAGTGGAACAGATTGGAAAACAGGGAGGAAAGATGACCTCGCTACTGGAGCGACATGGGACGGCATAGAGCAGAAGAGGAGGGGAATAGAACAGAATGAAATAAAGTAGAATAGAATAGAAGGGTAGAAATTAATGGAGACGTCGCTTCAGAAGCGACACAAAAGACGGCATAGAGTAGAAAGGTATGGGGGAATGGAATAGAATGGAATATAATGAAATAAAGTAAAATAGATCGCTTTAAAAGCGACAAGGGAAGGTATGGAGTGGAAAGGAAGGGGAATGGAATAGAACGGAATACAATGAAAGAGCAGAATACAATGGAAGGGCAGGAACCATAAGGGAGGGAAAGGGAAGCATAAGCCCCCATAGAGTGGGGAGACTTCTCATCATCTGTCCACAAGCATCTTTGGGTATTATTCACGTCGACCTCTGCCAGAAGATCGCCTTAGTGGGAAGGGTCCCGCGCAGCTTGTCTTAATAAGATTACGTGGGGAACTATACTCTTTTTCAGCGCCTTCAGGAAATTAAAAAATTCTTAGAGAGAGAGAGAGAGAGAGAGAGAGAGAGAGAGAGAGAGAGATTATTCATCGCCTTCTTGAAATTAAAAAATTTCTTAGTAACAGAGAGAGAGAGAGAGAGAGAGAGAGAGAGAGAGAGAGAGAGAGAGAGAGAGAGAGAGAGATTACTCATCGCCTTCATGAAATTAAAAAACTTCTTAGTAACAGAGAGAGAGAGAGAGAGAGAGAGAGAGAGAGAGAGAGAGAGAGAGAGAGAGAGAGAAATATTCAGAGCCTTAATGAAATTAAAAAATTTCTTACTAACAGAGAGAGAGAGAGAGAGAGAGAGAGAGAGAGAGAGAGAGAGAGAGAGAGAGAGAGAGAGAGAAATTATTTCCTGTAAATCTAGAACTATTACTTATTCCTGTGCGTGTCTTTAATTATTTCTAATTACAGAAGTAATTAAGTGGTTTGAGTAAGCTTTTAAGACGTCGAATTTACAGAAGTAGTTATCACAATTAAGTTATTATCGCAAGTTCATATGCCACAACAAAACTTCGTGAAGATTTCATGTCGACTTTGCTCTCTCTCTCTCTCTCTCTCTCTCTCTCTCTCTCTCTCTCTCTCTCTCTCAAATAATTCTATGTAAACAGGTTTTTCAGTCTTCTTACGTAATCAAGCCGTCTCAAGCATTCTGATGCAACTCATAACAATGGCAACTTTACCATTACACCATATACGTCTCTCTACTCTTATTACAATGTCATTCTTTCCCACTCCACTTGCAATACAAAAACATTTCATCTCAACAGCTCTGAGCTTTTTTTTTCTCTCATTCACCTTCAACATTTACATTCCACTTACAAACATTACCTTCAACCCCACTTTTGTTTCCATACTATGCTTGTCTTACCACCATGACATTTAACATTAATAATAGGGGTGGAGGTGTTTAAAATCGGCTTCGTAAAAACTGGAAAGAATGAAAATAAAGTCTCTTTTGCCTTCGTAAAATCTAGAAAGAATGAAAAGACAATTCTTTCCAGACAAGTAAACAAGTTCGTTACATAAGTACAAACACAAAACTATTACATAAGTACAAACACAAAACTAAGACCCATCTTTAGCATGGAAGAGTAAAGACTTCTTGAAAAATCCTGAAACCCGATACATGTAGAAGTTTACAGAATATGTACATGCACTAACAGAACCCTCAAGGTGTTCTCATCAATATAGCTGAATGTGGAAGGTTAAAACCAAAGGAAACACAAACATACACACACACTTAAAAGTACACATTAAAAAATAACTGTTTTTTTTTTTAGTAAGTTTGAAAGCTGGGGAAAACAAGAAGTGCCCATCATCCTGATAACTTTGTTACAATTTTTCTTGATATAAATTATGCCTGGCCTCACTGTCAGTTATTCGCAAGGTGAAAGAAACTTGTAAAAAGTCTTGCATTTAAGAAAAGAACCTACAAAACAATTATCTATTTGAAAAGAGAAATCGGAGAGGCAAAAAGAGGTCTTGCTCGCACCTACTGTAGGCAGCATTAAGCAAGAGCGATACAGCTTCTAGGTCTCAAATCGCTTCCTAAAAATTCAGTCTCTATCCGTGGGGGCTTTAGCGAAGCGTCATTTTCCGAGGCAGAGCGAGACATCATCTCCCACGCGAAACCAGTCTTTCCACTTAAAATACAAAAGGAATATTGCGACGGTGTAACAATATGAAGTCGAAACTTCAAGGAAAAGCTGGGTACGGAATAACGTTCTCATCTTTGCCGACGACAGAGACGCTCGAAGAAGGTGTCTGTTAGTATGTCCCGAGAGATATGTACGATAAAAAAAACTAGCAATTTTAACGACTTTTCAAGGATAGGTGATCTTTTTCCTCTGGAAAAAGCCATTATTTTTTAAGATGCATTTTAGGGCTAGACACATAACAACGTATAGAACCTTGATATGAGTATAAAAATTGAAACAGCATTTCGAAATCAAAGACCAAACGCTTTCACCCAATTTCGAAATAAGAAAAGACACAAGTGAACAAGGGTAATTTTTGGAAGATGATTCCAATTACGTTCTTAAAATTCACGTGACGGCAGCCAGTGGAAATTGACATCGCCCCTGTAATAGTAAAGGAAAAGGTTCGCTGAATATTCAATTCTTGAAAAAAACAATTCTTGCCACCTTCGCTGAGCCACGGGTCAAAAATGATACGGTGTATAACCGGTCATTTCTTTAATAAACTTACGTAGACCCATCGACTGAATGACAGAGACTTGGTAAGATTTAGAGAAAACGAAAGCAGTAAGAAAATCAAGAATCTTGGAAACAGAGGAAACGATACAGTCCCTCCAGCCAGTCCAACACGAGGATTACCCAGCGGCTCCAAAAAAAGAATACATCTGGTCCTGATATATTCTAAGCATTTTCTCTCGCCTCTGCCCATTCCTGCTTGGCCAAGTATTGTTAAAAGTAGAAGCTGTTAAGTATATGTGGGTATGTGTGTGTGTGTGTGTATGTGTATATGTATATATATATATATATATATATATATATATATATATATATATATATATATATATATATATATATATATATATATATATATATACATACAGTACATATATATATACACATATATACTGCTACTACTAATAATAATAATAATAATAATAATAATAATAATAATAATAATAATAATAATAATAATAATAATAATAATGAAGAAGAAGAAGAAGAAGATGAAGAAAAAGAAGGTGAAAGTTTTGTTATCATTACCATAAATATGAGAGAGAGAGAGAGAGAGAGAGAGAGAGAGAGAGAGAGTGAGGGTAATGCCACAACTCTACGTACATAGCTACGAATGTTTCACTGTTGCCATGATAACGGTTCCATCCTGCGAGCAAAGAGCTGAATAGGTTACTAACAATACACTTCAATCAAAAGTGCAAAGTAAGTACAATGGTTACCTTAATTTTAATCCCAACCCCATTTAAATCTATCTATTACTCATTCGCGGAATCTATATAAACAAAAACTGATTTTTCAAAATTATTTAATTTTACTTCTGTTATTTTCAGGTCCATTTAAATTAAGCTGCTCGGAATTTTATAAGAATGTAGACATACAGGTAGACATATTTATTTAATAATGCGTAAACATCTATATGTATAAAAATACATATAACGGAAACCCTTTTGAAAGGTCTTAAAAATATTTTGAATGGAATGCAAAATCACTTAATGTCGAAACTGTCAGGTATATTAATTTAGTAAAAATAGATACAACAGACCTTTAATAACGTTAAGAGAAACAACAGAATCTCTCTCTCTCTCTCTCTCTCTCTCTCTCTCTCTCTCTCTCTCTCTCTCTCTCTCTCTCTCTCTCTCTAAGAAACTACACACATCTTATCCTCCCGTTGAAACTACAGACATCTCACTCTCCCTTTGAAACTACAGACATTCTCTCTCTCTCTCTCTCTCTCTCTCTCTCTCTCTCTCTCTCTCTCTCTCTCTCTAACACACACAAACACATACGTCGATTCAAGTCCACAGAGCAAAAGAGGAGGAAGCTTCATCTTCGCGACCGACAGACTCCCTTTCTGAACCCGTGACCTTTCGGACGAGCTACGAAGAGACCACAATAGAAGCTACAAGAGAGGATACAAGAGAGGATACAAGAGAGGCTACAAGAGTAGCTACAAGAGAGGATGCAAGAGAGGCTGCAAGAGTAGCTACAAGAGATGCAAGAGAGGCTACAAGGGAAACTACAAGGGAAACTACAAGAGAGGCCACAAGAGAGGATACAAGAGAGGCTACAAGGGAGACTACAAGAGTGGCTTCAAGAGAGGATACAAGAGAGGCTACAAGAGTAGCTACAAGAGAGGATGCAAGAGAGGCTACAAGAGAGGCTGCAAGAGTAGCTACAAGAGATGCAAGAGAGGCTACAAGAGAAACTAGAAGAGAGGCCACAAGAGAGGATACAAGAGAGGCTACAAGGGAAACTACCAGAGCGGCTTCAAGAGAGGATACAAGAGAGGCTACAAGAGATGATACAAGAGAAGCTACAAGTGAGGCTACAAGAGAAACTACATGAGAGACCACAAGGGAGGCTACAAAAGAGGATGCAAGAGAGGATACAAGAGAAGCTATAAGATAGGATACAAGAGAGGATACAAGAAAAGCTACAAGAGAAGCTACACGAGAGGATACCAGAGAGGTTACAAGAAAGGCTGCAAGAAAGGTTACAAGAGAAACTACAAGAGAGGCTACAAGAGAAGCTACAAGAGCGGATACAAGAGAATCTACAAGAGAAACTACAAGAGAGGCTACAAGACAGGAGGCATCTTGTAATACAACCACTGGCGCCAGCTGTATCTATCGCCGCGGAATAAAGAATGAGGCTTTTGCCACGGTTTACTGACTGTCGTTGATGAAAGGTGTACAAAGACGCTCTGAGAGAGAGAGAGAGAGAGAGAGAGAGAGAGAGAGAGAGAGAGAGAGAGAGAGAACACACGACCTTAATAATCTTTACACGCTTACTGACGTTGCCAATGGTGAAAGATTTTTAATAACATGAAACATAGTTCTTCATCTAATTCTGTTCAAGAGAGAGAGAGAGAGAGAGAGAGAGAGAGAGAACACACGACCTTAATAATCTTTACACGCTTACTGACGTTGCCAATGGTGAAAGATTTTTAATAACATGAAACATAGTTCTTCATCTAATTCTGTTCAAGAGAGAGAGAGAGAGAGAGAGAGAGAGAGAGAGAGAGAGAGAGAGAGAGAGAGAGAGAGAGAATACACGACCTTAATCATTTTTACATGCTTAATGACGTTACCAAAGGTGAAAGGTTTTTAATAATATGAAACTACATAGTTATGCATCTACTTCTGTTCGAGAGAGAGAGAGAGAGAGAGAGAGAGAGAGAGAGAGAGAGAGAGAGAGAGAGAGAGAGATTTTTCTTTCTCGATACAAATGTTTAAATGACTGACGTAATCTAACCCAAGGCCAAGAGGAAGAGAAGGTCCGCTCACTTCCCCCCAAATCCCCCGTTTAGGCGGAACTTTGTCTACCTCCTTATTGCGTCAGCAGGTGAATTGCCGTAATGAGCAGGCACCTCGAAGATACGTCATCATCTACGTAGTTACCCCAGGTGGGAGGCGACTCCACCCATTTGGGTAGACCTTGTCTCTCTTGGCCTTGATCTACTAATGGTGGCAGTTATTGGGTGAAGACACTTATCACACAATAAAGAACAAAACTGACATTTTCATGTGGCAATAGAATCTTAATACCAACCTTG
Source organism: Macrobrachium rosenbergii (assembly GCF_040412425.1). Classification (NCBI taxonomy): domain Eukaryota; kingdom Metazoa; phylum Arthropoda; class Malacostraca; order Decapoda; family Palaemonidae; genus Macrobrachium; species Macrobrachium rosenbergii. Next base: position 62,443,149 of record NC_089750.1, read on the forward strand.
TTGCGGCTACTTAATATTATGACGGAGAGTTAAACTTCTGAAGATGCCATATATGTTGGAACTCCCGAAAATCCACAAAGAAGGCATTCAAGTCAGACAAATTGTAGCCTCTTTAAAATAAGATTAGAAGAATTTAGCCGTTTTCATTAGTAAAATTATTAAGCAATTGATTAGGGGTAGTTTCTCAAGGCCACCTTAAACAGTCAGTTGAAATTCTGATAGCTTAATAAAGAGAAAAGATAATAATAAAGCAAATGTCAAAATTAATATCGTCTCTCATTTCTCAAACACTTCACTTGAAAAACCTTTAGATTTTACCGGCCCCAAGGGAAGTAACAAGTGTTTGAATTTATATGCCAAACCTGGGAAAAATTCATTTCGTTCAACTATGCTTAACAGACACTTTTTCGATTCCGATAAAAAAAAAAAAACATACTGGGAGCAAATATTCGCTGTGGCTTAGGTCTCTTTTTTTTCTCATCCATGCCAATTTCCATATGAAATATTTCCAAACTTCTTCGCTTCCTCCTTTTCACATCGCTGAGGTTCGTCTAATCATGCGGAAACGACGCGCGGATGATGTTTTTGCGTTGTTGGATAGAGAATCTGCGGAGAAACTCGGGAGAATTTTCAGATGCATTCGATATCCAGGAACCGTCCACAAAATTCGTATTAACAGAAATAGACATTTGAGTCTCCCGTCCCTAGATGTTTACGCAAGAAAAATACCTGAAGGTTTCCAACCAGAGGTTTAACATAAAGGGGCACATGTGTATATTTTCCTTTCCTTAAGGGAGTAATAGTGGGTTTATTTCAGGGAGCTTTTAGGATATGTGGCCATAAATATTTGGACCTTGAATATCTGGATGCGTCAGGTTATTTATCCACCTTGTTATACGATAAAGAGATGTGAACGTTTCCTACACAGAACGAAAAGCGTAGGGAATAAAGATTAGACGCCCAGCACACATAACTTTTTCATAACAGGTTTGCGGAAACGAACAATACTCAAGGATGAAAACTATGAATCCGCTTTCTATTTCAACACCATTAGGGGTAACTTACGTAAAAACAAGACCGCAGGTAAATTTGGATAAATAAAAAAAGAAAAACCTTTCTTGTGTAGAACAATCATGTAGGAATTCTAATTGCACGTCTCTCCGAAGACAGAATGCTATAGGAACATATAACAGGAATAAACCTATTCCAGCTCATTGTTCAGACGTAATCAGAATGAACTTCGTTAAAGAGTATAACAACGTTCAAAAACAATAACACAGCTCAATCGCAAAGCTATGGGAGAGGTACTAATTAACTCTATAACAACGGTGTTTCGGAACAAATCCTTTGGTAGATTCAACAGGATCAATACGGTATTGTTCCAACCGATACCGACCTTCCGGGTGCGTCAGACAAGCTAATATGGATGCTGTTTCTGTGGCTGACCACTATCAGTTACCTGAGGATCCTAATCCTAATACTAACCCAGGGAAAACCTTGACGTTTGCATCTTGAATTGTAAGACATTAAATACTTCATTTGCGTTTCTTCTGATAGTGAAAGCATGAGCCCTTGAAAGCTAAATAATAATATACTTTACTACTATAATAATATACTTTACTATAATAATATAATATAAGAATGTAATGTAATAATATACTATAATGATATAATAATATACTTTACTACTACTTTACTATAATAATATAATAACATAATAATATACTTTGCTACTACTAAACTACACTGCTACTAATACCGCTGCTACTACTACTACTACTATTACTCGAAGGAAACTCGGTAAGGCGACACAAGAAGATCAGCCTTGGTTTATCGATCAGTGAAATCAAGCTTCACGTTGGCTGTTTACTAATTTGATAGGCGAGTACAAATGAAAACCAAACCGTGTTGGTACAATGGGCGACGGGCAATCTATAGGGAAATGAGCGAGGGGCTAGCAGTTTCACCCCCTCCAAAATTCAATATTTAGAAGCCTACAATACATTTCAGTCGTCCGAGGTGTGTGAGGTAATGGACTAAATTCAGGTTCATGATGCCACCGGGGTGGGCATTATTTTTTATAAGGAATACTCATAGCAGCGTGATTCCTAAAATGGATGAAGCAAATCCAGTTAGGCAACTGTACAAATATGTTTGAAAAGTAAAAAAAAAAAAACTCAGTTTTCCAATATGTTTCAGTTACATAGACGTGGATTTGTTTTCTCCATTATTATTATTATTATTATTATTATTATTATTATTATTATTATTATTATTATTATTATTATTATATCTAAATAATTATTATCATTATTATCATTAAAATAGTGAAAGCAGTCTTATGGAAAAAACCAAGAATGATATCAACCTGCAATGTGAGCTTCCACATAACAGACTGTCCATATACAAAGCAAAAAGAAAAACAAAGAGAATACAAAGACACAGATGACTTATTCGAATGTAAGATTAGAGACTCGACTGTACGAGACGGAAGATTCATTATTCCACAATGATCCTTTAGATCTCAACAAACGGTGATTTAAAGCATCAGCACAGATGAAACGATAATGTCCATCGCTATCCTCGGTGGGGTTGGTTTCAACCTAATATACGAAACGATAACACTACAGCTTCTACTGAAGACAGTAGAAGAGACAGTGATATTCTCTGGCAGTCTAAGAATTGATCTGAACGCAAGAAACGAGAGAGTACTTTTTAACTTTGTCATTCTGTGGGCTAATTTATACGCAGTAAAAGGAGTGATACTTAATTTTACCGTGCTAAGAAATCATTTCATTTAAATAGGGCAGATGAGCAGTGATTTTCATCATCATTCCACGGGGTGACACACAGACAACAGATGAACAAAGTTAAGTATATCTTAGTTTAACCAGACCACTGAGCTGATTAACAGCTCTCCTACGGCTGGTCCGAAGGATTAGACTTATTTTACGTGGCTAAGAACTAATTGGTTACCTAGCAACGAGACCTACAGCTTATTGAGGAATCCGAACCATATTATGACGAGAAATGAATTTCTATCACCGGAAATAAATTCCTCTAACTCTTCATTGGCCAGCCGGAGACTCGAACGCTGGGCCAACAGCGTGCTAGCCGAGAGCTCTAGCCACCCCTCCAATGAAGAACTGTAATAGCATTCATCATCATCCTCACTGCATGGAGAGACTGAAACACAGCAGGCAAACGACTGGAGATAACAGCCATCCTAAAATACGGAAGGATTGGAGCGAAAAGGCTACTGCGCATCCCCCTAATGTCACACAGTCCTCCGGCTATAAAATATTCAAGAGGGAAATTGATATACGGGGAGATTTCCTACGCACAACCAGGGAGTCACATTTCTCGGATTAGAACTGGGTCCTTTTGAAGGAGTCGCCTACATAAAGACAAATACAGTATCTGCTCCTACAGGATTATCATATCAATGTCACTTCTTGAATAATTAATTTGACGGCGTTCTGAACGTAGATAACAATGGAAATTTTCCTTGATGTTTTAAGAATTTAAAGTACCGATATGCTATACGGAGGAGGCTGAAAATTAAGCTAAGCTTAAGCCCTGTCTTAGGCTTCGTCACAAAGCTGAATTCTTCATCTCCAATGAAATGTTCTTTTCAATAAATCTCTACTTTAAAGGTCTTCATAATGTAAATCTTTACTTGGACCCTTTTGAGGAAGTCAATTCCGCTTAAAAGCTTTTGAAGAGTAAATAATTTCAACAGTCTTAAAACACTTTGAAAACAATTTTCATTCCGGGGATCCTGGAAAAGCGAAAATCTTCACTTCACTGGGATTCCAGAAGCAAATCTTTACTTCGCTGGACTTACGAAAGAAGGTCACCATAGAATCAATCTTGTTATAACACTAAACACGCCACTCAATGAAAACAATCTGACGTGAAACCACAATTCCTTATACAGTGTTTGACGACGAGTCTTAAATCAAGCTAAACTATTCGAAGTGCTTAGGCATGAAAACTAAAACTATTCTTCAAAAAAGTCACTTTGTTAAGGCCTACACTAATCCTAAACTTGAATGATTTTCAGAAAACTCTACTTAATTTAGACTCAACCGTTATTCTGATGGAATTGCAAGAATATCGTACTTCAACTTTTCTGTTTACTGGTTAAACAGAAAATAACGTTGATAATTGAGGGAGATGGCAATTTCTATATATGCTACATTAACCTAACCTGTCTCCGCAGAATTATTTAATTAGCCATTGGCATTCGTGAATTCAAATACCGAGTTCAGGGAATGATCAGAAGGCATGTTGGTATTCCTAGTTTTTGCTCCACTCTGAATAATCGCCATTAGATCATGCTTAATATGCGAGTGTAATTTTTGTGCATGATTAACAAATGCAAATAAAAAAAATCATTGTTAATAAACTCACTGCCTATTTCAATATTAAACGTCCACTATGAAACTTCTGGAAAGTGATATGTAGAAAAGAGATTTCACCCGCTTACCTGAACAACAATTTTTACCATTATACAGAACCAACCAATCACAACACTGAACCATCACAGTTTTTGACTGTCAGTAAAATAAACCAAGCGCAAAAGCACTTCCCTTGAACTAGAACATATAGAAAGACAATTAACACAGTACAAATTTACGTGATCAAGGTAAAAATAAATAAATGAACAAATCAAGCTGAGAAGCCGCGAAGAGTCACTGACCGCAAGAATGGTTCAGATTACACATCAGCCTAAATACACACATGTAAAGACTGTAAGCAGAGACTTACCTGTTTCCATAAGTAAGGATGCGGCTCATCAACACCTGCGGCGCACGAGAGCTGAGTGACGGAGAGGAGGAGGCCCCCGATGGTGGCCTCTGGCACTCTCAGAGGGAGGAGGTTGTAGGTCATGTAAATGAAAAAGAGCGTGGCCCACACCCCGGCGGAGGCCGTGCGAGGTTCGTAGCTCAACACCACTAAGGCCTCCAGGCCGAAGAACGAGACTAGGATTAAGTACGAAAAGATAATGAGGTAGACCTCGTTCAAGAGTTTGGAGCGCCACAGCAGCAGTTCCAGGATAAAGTAGAGGAGGGCGAACGTCCCGAGAATGATCCCCTGAATGTAGAACTTGCCTAGGCCTAATATGTAAGTCAACAGTAGCATCACCTTCACCACCACGATCAACAGGCCCAAGAGAGAGGTCATGTTCGACTGGTTCATTCGCAGGAAGTACCTCTGGTACAGGACCTCCACGTGGATATTTTTGAACTGGTGGGACCGGAACACCCGACGGCACTGCGCGCACAGGTTCCACCATTTGGGCGCTTCCAGCAGGATGCTCTCCACCTCCTCCTGGGGCTGCTCCTCCTCCGGCGGGCTCTTCGGGCTGGAAGCCCCCACCAAGCCCGACTTGTGGTAGTGTTCTATGACCTCCCAGTTGGACTTCTTGGGCGGAGGTTCGCCCGTCGACGGTCGCGAGTCCAAGGATGTGTGCGTTGACCCATTGGTCTTGGAGTGCTTGAGGGAGGACGACCTCGGGGCTCCCACGCTCACTCCGTCCTGGAAAGGGAGAAAAGAAGGCGACATTATTAGTCAGCTCACTTCAAATACATTATCTATGTTATAATACATATATACACACCTATATATATATATATATATATATATATATATATATATATATATATAGTGTGTATATATGTATATATAACATACATACATATATACACACCTATATATACATATATATATACACATATGGATGTATATATATAAGCATATATATACATATATATACGTATATAATATATACATACAGTATGTATGTATAAATATGTGTACAGTATATATGCATATGTATGTATATATGCATGTGTGTGTGTGTGTGTGTGTATATATATATATATATATATATATATATATATATATATATATATATATATATATATATATATATATATATATATAGTGTGTACGTGTGTAAGAACCAAATAAATAAGACTAATACTTTTAACAAAACAAATTAGACTGAACAAGTTAAATACATATAAAAACTAACTATATAAACGCCTGGAAAAAAAAAAAGTGAACAGGAACCAATCACAAAATGCCACCAGAGACAAATGTAAATCACCTGACCGTGAGGAAAACACACCGACGCTTAATATGTCGGCACTTTCATTAAAAGCATTTAAAAAGGCATTCTCTCTCTCTCTCTCTCTCTTTCTCTCTCTCTCCTCCCTTCCCTTCGTCCCCTGCTGGTCATCGCGCCCACGCTGAGCGAAAATCACGTATCAATAATTCTGTACATTTGGAAATTAGCGTCGCGCTCTCCTCGAAGTTCCTTGCCCACCTGCGCTGCAAGATGAGTCTGGTACGGCTCACTAATCGTTGCATAACATTCGACGATAATTATTATTATTGTGATCATTATTTTGTCTTATCCCTTAGCTGTCCAGTTCTCTGCTAATCCTTTTTTGATATGGGATGCTGACCCCATTTCTCCTTGTGGTCATCAAGAAGAATTAATCCAAACTGAAGGGTACATATGCGACTCAAGAGGAAATAAACGAA
>NC_089750.1:62454706-62464706 GCF_040412425.1 Macrobrachium rosenbergii
TTCATAAACACCAAAACCTGAGACGGAAAGTGCCTTCATACCCAAAGAAAAAGAAATGGGCAGAACCAATACAAAAAAATAAAACAAACATTATTGACAAAAAGTGAAGTACAGGAGGTAGTAGACAGTAATTAAATCTACTAAAATTGAATCTACAACAATTGTCCTTAAGGTTTTGCAAATATTGAGCAAATATTCATATGGAGAACTGTATTTCTATGAGTCCGGCTTAAAAAAAAAATTTAAAAAAATTCGTCCATGATGAAAATTATGGCGAAAGAATTTAACGAGGCATTTTCAACACTAAGCTCTGCTAATGTCGGTGATTACGTTGGCTTTATGACGAGCGCGGATAGATCTCACATTAATCAGCAGATAATACAGAAATGTTAGGCCTCTTAGGGGAGAGATTGCGGATTAAGCTATTTTTACATTCAGAGCGGATAAAAATACTTGCTGGTCGGAGTCTTTAAATGCCATACTCCAAACTCTGACGCTTGAACGGAAGGGGATATATGGAAGGCCCGAAAATCTTACCCATATTAAATGGCACACGAACGTCCCAGTTTAATTATAAATAAATAACTACATAGGAGAGGAATTATGCCAGTAAAGTGTATACATACATTATACATATATATGCGTATACATACACTATACTGTATATCTATCTATCTATCTATCTATTTATATATATATATACATATATATATATATATATATATATATATATATATATATACATACATATACACACACATAATACAAATTAAGCCAAAAGTGAAGAAATAACATACTGGGTGTAGGTCCTGACCGGTATCGACTTTATTTCTAAAACTATGTTAATTTTTCATCTTTGGGTTAATTGTTTGTGTTTTAAATCACGTGTCGTTGTGATTACTATCATATGTGTAATATATATAATGTATATATATGAATTAAACTAAAAGTGAAGAAATAACATACTGGATGTAGGTCCTGACTGGTTTCGACTTTTTTTCTAAAAGTATGTTAATTTTTCACCGTTGGGTTAATTGTTTGTTCTTTAAATCACGTGTCGTTGTGATTATTATCACACACACACACACACACACACACACACACACACACACACACACACACATATATATATATATATATATATATATATATATATATATATATATATATATATATATATATATATATATATACATACAGTATATATATATATATCATCCATAAACTGCCGGACTATTTCGTCACCAAGCCAGTGGCACAATCTATTTAGGGGCCAAGCGCACCGACTGCCACTGCCCTTAAATTGCCCGGTGATCGACTTCCGTGGGTAAAATGCCATCTTGCGCTTTCAACCTCAACATGTAGGATCCAGAGGTAATACATATAACCCAACCAATTCAAGAATAAAAAAGATGAATCACTACTTTTTTTGTGAATATTTTAATAATAAAAATTGCTCTTGGCATTGCGTAAACAAACTCGAAGTCATTCGGGGAGTACACTCCTATGTTAACAAAGAAAAAGCTTTCCTAAAACAGCACTGAATAAAAATCACTCTGTACAAAATTGTGTCTAAAGCGCGAGGAACAGTTTTCAAAAAAAAAAAAAAAATGCACACATTCATATTTACGAGGCTTGAAAATAATGCTTTTTAAAACTAAAAAGGAAACTATCGAGGAACATACTATAGCATGTACACCCAAGTCTGATTTCGTGATTTATTTTAAAAATAAAAATGTAATTGTATGACGTACCTTAAATATCAAAAGGTTACATATATTGAAATGTTTTCCGTATCATGTATTTTTTATCGATCAAAAGTTACTTTCAAAGTGGACTGTCAAGGGATCAAGACATTATCTACTAAACTGGAGAGATAATCTTTGACAGGTTACGAAAATGAAAGTTCATTTTACGATGCAGTCTAAAAAAAAAAAAAAAAAAAAAATCATAAGTTTACCTATCATAATTCTTATCTATCAAGAACAAATTTTACCATCTATCTTTAAAAAAAAGTCATCAATTTTCTGATACATTTTATAAGATATAAGGTACCAACCCATAAAAAAAAAAAAACTCAATAACCTTATGTAAACTGAAAAGCATTAAAGAAATGCGTTCTGGCAAAACGCCCATTTTCTAAAGCACTTGGTTTCCGAGTGAAAGGAGATGACGGCAAATAACGAGATGGCCCTATAAAGATCCCCGATTCCCCGGGACGATAAGGGCTAACTTATTTATTCGGGACACCCCCTGGACTGCGAGGGAGTTTCAGGGTCCCTTTTTAATTTAAAAAAAAAAGGGGGGGGGTGAATAACAGGTTATTATCGTGTCAAGTTAAAGCCACTGTATTTCAGTAGCCGATGCAAAAATAAGTATTGGCGTTCCAACAAAAAAGATTGTTTTAACGTTGCTTGAGCACAGCTTATTTGATAACAGTTGCTTGAGCACAGCTTATCTGATAACAGTTGCTTGAGCACAGCTTATCTGATAACAGTTGCTTGAGCACAGCTTATCTGATAAAGTTGCTTGGGCACAGCTTATCTGACGACCGTTGCTTGCGCACAGCTTATTTGATAACAATTGCTTGAGCACAGCTTATCTGATAAAGTTGCTTGAGCACAGCTTATTTGATAACAGTTGCTTGAGCACAGCTTATCTGATAAAGTTGCTTGAGCACAGCTTATTTGATAACAGTTGCCTGAGCACAGCTTATCTGATAAAGTTGCTTGAGCACAGCTTATTTGATAACAGTTGCTTGAGCACAGCTTATCTGATAACAGTTGCTTGAGCACAGCTTATCTGATAAAGTTGCTTGAGCACAGCTTATTTGATAACAGTTGCCTGAGCACAGCTTATCTGATAAAGTTGCTTGAGCCCAGCTTATTTGATAACAGTTGCTTGAGCACAGCTTATCTGATAACAGTTGCTTGAGCACAGTTTATTTGATAACAGTTGCTTGAGCACAGCTTATCTGATAACAGTTGCTTGAGCACAGCTTATTTGACAAAAGTTGCCTTGGCACAGCTTATTTGATAACTGCTTGAGCACAGCTTATTTGATAACAGTTGCTTGAGCACAGCTTATCTGATAGCAGTTAATTGACCACAGCTTATTTAACAAGAGTTGCTTGAGCTCAGCTTATTTAAGAGCAGTTACTTCGGCACAGCTTGCTTCATAGCAGTTGCCCGACCACAGCTCATGGAATGAAAATTCCAAGGAGCTATTTGTTACTGCATATATATGAGTGTATGTTTGTGTGTGTGTATGTATATATATATATATATATATATATATATATATATATATATATATATATATATATATATGTTACAGGAACAGATCAACACTTGTTTTAGAAGTGTACGTAGCGTGATCTAGCGATCTACTTCAGGAAAAAAAAGACGTATGAAGGTTCAACCCATGATCACACCATATATGTGTCCTTTAAATATATATATATATATATATATGTATATATATATACAGTATATATATAGATGTGTGTATATATAAATATATATATATATATATATATATATATATATATATATATATATATATATATATATATATATATATATACACGCACACACCAAATGTTTTTGAGTGGTCTCTGTTTTCGAAGATTTGTCTTCAAAACTGTCGCAGTTCTTCAGAACCAAACCATTAGTGGAAAAAGAACTAAGATATTAAGAGAAATCACACTACAATTCTACGACGAAAGCGGAACCATGTTAAGGAAGCAATAAAGATCACGGATGAAACAAATAACGTAGACTGAAGCAAGATGAAAGATATCAGATCGAATTTCCCATTTTAAACAGATAAGACATTCGGGTATTTTAAAGCAAAGGAGAAATGATGATTTCATATTCAAGCGATCAAGAAAAGGGAGCGTCTTTCACCAACCACATCAGTCTTCGAGTAGCCCTCTTAAAAAAGATGTAACATTATTCAAAATGACCTCACATTCATATAAAAAACCTCAAGATGACATCAACCTCAGAAGAATAAAATATTCATACATGAAAAGTAAAGGAAAAGAAAAACGTAACAGAGAAGCAATATTACTAATTGACAGATATATATAAACACGCCCAACATAAACATTTAACATGAAGCAATGGTAGCCGCAACAGTTGGTAGAGAATTGTCAGTTGTTCCCTGACATCAGTATTTGGGCTCCAAAGTTCGGTGGGTTTGCAGAATACCTGGACGTGAGAAAGGCCGAAATGGTGAATTGTTTGGGGCACACGAAGTTCCTTCATTTTAAGATTAAACGAAAAATAAAGGAATATGTAAATAAATGTATAAGACGGACTGGCCACTTTGAGTAAAACGAGAGAATTTAATATGTCCACTGAACGTGCAAGATATTTCAAAAACAAGAAATATCAAATAAATCAGTAAAAAATATAACACCTATAAATACCAATGCACTAGGATAATAAAGAAACCTGAACTAAAAAATAGTACTTTTTAAACGAATTAATTAATTAAGTAACTTTTCGTAAATACGTTTATAGGTACTAGTGCTAAACTTCTTCACATAAATCTCCAATTACTATTGTTTTGCCGAACGTATTAAGAAAGCCTTTTAACAAACGGCAAACTTTCTTAATGAACTCATCTAAACTTCAGACGGAGGGGCTGACAATAAATTATTAAGTCTATTAACAATCTCCTTTAAAGCCTACTAATGAAGTTACAGATGAGATGAACACTTTTTTTATGGCGAGGAATTTTGCCACTATGAATAATTTGAGGAAAATTCAATTATAGATATACATAGTTTTGAAGTACTCACAACACAAACACACAAACATATATATATATAATATATATATATATATATATATATATATATATATATATATATATATATATATATATATATATACATATATATATATATATATATATATATATATATATATATATATATATATATATGAGAAATTTTGCCACTATGATTAATTTGAGGAAAATTCAATTATAGATATACATAGTTTTGAAGTACTCACAACACAAACAAACAAGCACAAACACACACACACACACACACACACACACACACACACACACACACACACACATATATATATATATATATATATATATATATATATATATATATATATACATATATATACATATATATATATGTCGAGGAATTTTGCCACTGAATTATTTGAGGAAAATTCAATTATAGATATACATAGTTTTGAAGGACTCACAACACAAACACAAATACAAACACACACACAAACACACACACACACACACATACATATATATATATATATATATATATATATATATATATATATATATATATATATATATATATATATATCAACAGAAGGATCCACAGTGATACTCTCGTCTTGCTAAACAAGAGTATCACGGTGGATCCGTCTCTTGATAACTGAGAAGCACGATACGGTGTTTTTATATTTCATATATATATATATATATATATATATATATATATATATATATATATATATATATATATATATATAAAATATGTTAACCTTGCACAAGTGAAACACTCGGCTTAAAATACAATTATAATGGGCTGGGTAATATACGTACACCCATACAGTAACAATTCTAGAAATATTTACCTGAAAAAGGAGCAAATCACAGATAGTTTGGTAGCATACATACTTACTGTATATGCACATAAAAGATTGTTTTTGCATATACACAGATGGAAATCAATACCAGTTCCAGGAAACTTAATGAAAAACAAATGGAAATCTTTTAAATGAAAACCTGTTACGTGCTACAGGTTCTTTGACCTCGTTCTAACCAATGCCTAGTTAACGTTTCTGGGTACTATATTTTTAATTGCTGGCGTTTTAATGGGATTTGAAGTAACCGAATAAAATATACAGTTAAAAATACTTAACAATTCAAATGTATAGCAACACACACACACACACACACATATATATATATATATATATATATATATATATATATATATATATATATATATATATAAATATACATATCTCTGACCGGTTTCGACTTAATATCTAAGCCATTTTCAAATGATTATAAAGTCGAAACCGGTCAGGATTTACACTCAACCCTAAATTTTCCCTGTGATACAACGCGACTTATAAATCACGTGTTAGTGTGATTATAATCATCACACACACACATACACATATATATGTATATATATTATATATATATATATATATATATATATATATATATATATATATATATATATATATATATATATATATATATATATATATATATTATATATATGTAATATACAAACAGAACAAGCTAAAATCTATCTTCCACCAATCGCTCTCTTTCCTTATCTTCTCTGTCATGAAAGAGACAATGACACAACTTACGCAGACAAAATTGAATATAACCTTATAAGCAGCGTCTCCCCAGCAACTTTCCCCCCATCTTTCGGGACCCCACCGCCAAACTTTGAGCCGTGCAGTCAATACTAGGGGGCAAAACTAAAGTTTTAGCATATTCGTGGCAGTGTAATACTCTCTTAACGGACTATAACTGACATCCGTGTTGGGGAAATTCTATATAATACAGTCCACTGTGTATAGACAGATAAATCATTTTATTGACCACAGACCTTAGCACAAATTTATTTACATTAATAATTATCATTTGATCCAAAATGCAATAACTTCCAGCACTGAGAGTTATACAACAATATGCGCAATTCTTAAGCAATGACAATACAATTTGTAGTATACATGTTTTTCACGTGTGTAATACCGATAATCTACTGATTATACACCCTAGTAAACTTCCCGTCGTCCAGCCAGGGGTCAGCCATCAGCCACCTTACCACAGGCCCTTATATAAGTATACAGAATAAAGTTACACTGATCCTAGCTGCTGGATAGTCCGTTACGTCCTTAAGGTCGGAACTTAATGAATATACTGTGAATATATATATATATATATATATATATATATATATATATATATATATATATATATATATATATATATATATATATATATATATATATATATTACCCTCAGAACTGACGGCAAAAATATTATATATATATATATATATATATATATATAATATATATATATAATATATATATATATATATATATATATATATATATATATATATTATATATATATATATATATATATATATATATATATAATTTTTTTGCCGTCAGTTCTGAGGGCACTGGTACACCAGTAACAAAAATGAATAATGACCACGGTACTTGTATGTTTTAAGATAACACACCAGAAAATGTAAGAGAAAGCAGATGTGTGAAAACCCGCTGCACAAACGGTCCAAACACATTTGCCCTAGCACACAATCCCACTTTCAGTAACTCACTTGCAAGAATGTCAAGACACGTTACCCAGAAATGGGGAGTTAAAATCCTAGCCTCAAACCAACGGAGTTTACCAACAAATGTTAATTGAATCTTGGAATCCATGCCAGTTCCACGAACATGCAGCCGCTGTGAGTCTATTCACCTTATAGGCCTTTGTGAGACTTGCAGTCTCGGAGAGTCTGGTTTAACGCACGGCGAACTATTAAACATTTTATCAGTTCTTAGCCTACTGTCTTATCGGCATTTCATTTCACATTTCCCTTTTCACATACTAAGAGCATCATATTCCACTTTTACCTATCGTATCGTTCTACTCCAACTATGATATTTTGCTACCTCTTCGCTTTTACTTTCTCTTCACCTAGACGCATGGTCATTTCTCCCCTCCTTACACCTCCAATTCCTCTGCCTTGTCACTAGCAACCCCCTCCCCCGTAAAACTAATCTGAAATCATTTGCTTCCTCACCGTCTTTCCCGATTCCATGCAACGATCCATCTCCACCAATTTCCCCTTCCCATAAGCCCTCTCCATCATCCTCCACAACTTGTCCGCGTCCATAACGTTTACTGTCTCGTTTGGCGGGCAAGATAGACGGTTGGGTTTTGGCGGGAAGAGCAGAAAGCACGATGAATGGGAGAGACCCGTCCATGAAACACCTCCTCCTTTCCTCCCTCCCTCCCTCCTTCCCTCCATCCATCCATCTACTTGTCCCCTTTCCGCCCGTCCAATTACCCTGCCAACAAGTTTGCAGCTATTAAGAGCTGGTTATGGCTGTTTAGAGGGGCAGAGGTGGTTTACTGTTTCATTACGAAGTTGACGGATCCGAGAGCTTGTTATCGGCAGCAGAGCGAATAGCAGAGGCAAAGTTAAGTAATTACAGTTTCCTGGAACTAGAAAGTAATATGGAAAAGTATGGAAGAGTCATAATTGGTAGCCAGCGACGTTAGTTTTTCAATCTGAGTAGCTATCACATAATTTTCTGCTTAACATACAATTCAATTTTACCTTCGCCAACAAAGTTGACCAGAGGATTTAAATAAAATTGTTTTGTGTTTTTTCTTTCTGCAAAATAAATAATATTTTATAGTGGGATGATCTGCACATTACGTAAAAGTAGATTAGATTTCGAAATAGAACCATTATCTTAGTTTCGCGTAGCTGACATCATCTTGTACCTCAAAGTCATTGATGGCGTTCAATGAGATTTCATGAAAGGGTTGGTTATAATACAAAACAGGTTTAGTTGACTAACAAGGATGATTATTATAAAGAGCTGGGATGCTTTGGGCGTCAACAATAAAGTCCCTCAAAAAATTTACGGTTAAATTATAAATGAAAAAGTAAAAAATGCTCCGAAGTTTCTCCGGCGCAATCGAGTTTTCTGTACAGCGTTTAATGATGTATGAAACTTTCAGCCAAGGCCCATAACACTCTTAGCCGCGGCCCATGAAATTCAGCCACGGTCCGAGAGTAGCCTCAGCCACGGCCCATGTAACTCTTAGCCGCGGGCCATGAAACTCAGCCATGGTTCGGTGGTGGCCTTTGTTGTTGGTACCTATAGCGGTGCCAGAGATACGATTATGGCTAAATTTAACCTTGAATAAAATAAAAACTACCGAGGCTAGAGGGCTGCAATTTGGTATACTTGATGACTGGAGGGTGCATGATCAACATACCAATTTGCAGCCCTCTAGCTTCAGTAATTTTTAAGACCTGAGGGCGAACACAAAAAGAGCGGACGGATATATAAAGACATCTCAATAGTTTTCCTCTACAGAAAACTGAAAAAGGAAAATTTGAGCTTTGCGTAGAAGAAAAACTTATTAGATTTTGAGTTGCTTGTGTAAGTTAATCCAGAATTTTCGAACCTTTTAGTGCTGTCAAGACTTGCTCTCTTAGTGGGCTCAGTCTCTACGAGGTGTTTCTGCAACGAAAATAATTCACCTTATTTCTTGTTCTGAAATTCATCTTCTTACACGAAGGTATCTGGGTCACGTTTTTTTATCCTCACCCTGACTCAGGTACGCTGGCTTACTATAATTAATATCTGAATTACTATTACCATAACTTCACGCTAAGAATGTGTACGAATTTATGAACGGATCATCCGAAGGAAGTTGTCTGCACCAGCTGTTCATCTTTTGGGACGATAACTCACCACCTGCTCCCCTCTGGACAACCCCATCCAGTATAATCCACTTCTGAATAAAGGAGAGACACAAGGAAAAGATAATAAAAATGAAACTAATGACGATAATGATGATAACAGCCTTCAAGAAGCAGTGTGTCACGGGGGGACCCCCTACAGCTTGGAGGCACTTGTTACTCGGCCTAACGACCACGAATTGTGACACCCTTCTGCCGAAAAATAAAATGGGAAGAGTCCTCCCACGGCTTCTTCGAGATGCAGGTACACGAGGGTTTGATAAAAGGCAAGATTCTTCAGCAGGTAGAAAGGAGGGAGTAGGGCGGACGATAATAATAATAATAATAATAATAATAATAATAATAATAATAATAATAATAATAATAATAATAATGACAGCAACAACATTATAACAATATTATACCAGAATCATTTTAAACAATGCCAGTCTTTGATTCATGCACAACAAAAAA
>NC_089750.1:62469706-62477206 GCF_040412425.1 Macrobrachium rosenbergii
CAAATCTCCTCTGCCACGGCGTAATTCCTCCCTAGCACGGATTTATTCGCCTAAATGATCTGTTCTTTTGCGGAGATCAGTGTTAACTTCACAGAGCAATCGCAGGATAAACAATGCGTCTGGTTGGATCGTTGGGGATTTTCCCTTCCCGCCCTCGCCCCGATTGATGCTCGTCGTCATTCGGACTGCTCCCTGGTCTCTTAAAATTAATGGGTAGCATTGGCAATACTCAATCGCGGATGGAGGATTTTAATCGCTTCGTAATACGTAACATCGAGTAAATCAACTCCACTCAGATTCTGTTACTCTATCCTTCTAATGTCCTTCTAAAGGTATGTATTACTCTTCCCCCGCCCACACACACACGCATCTGTACTATACAAATAAATCACCATGGTCTCGTACGCTGAGAGACGCAAAGGGTCACACTACCACATACAAATATATGTATCCAAGTAGGGTGAGTCTCGACTCAGGATACAATCTCGAAGGCGAAGGGAAAGGGCACCATTGTTACAATTCGTTTATTATGTCGACGTTTAACGACAACTGAAAATGCGACTATAGCAATTGTCGTGAAACGTCAGCATAATAAACGAATTGTAACAAATATATGTGTATATATATGATACACACATATATAATATATATATAATATATACATACATACATACATACATACATATATATATATATATATATATATATATATATATATATATATATATATATATATATATATATATATATACTGTATATGTATAACTGAATCACGAAAATATGGAACGTGATGAATATATAAGTAAAGATAAAATCCACGAAAGAAACGGAAACACTGGAGTGCTGCGAGGCCTTTCGACGCTATGTCCTTTACTTAGCAGACTGAAGAAATATAAAAGTATGTTTACAAAGAAAGCTCATATGTTTCCTTTATAATCCCATCTGTCATTTATATGAGCTTTCTTTGTAAACATACTTTTATATTTCTTCAGTCTGCTAAGTAAAGGACATAGCGTCGAAAGGCCTCGCAGCACTCCAGTGTTTCCATTTCCTTCGTGGATTTTATCTTTATTTATATAATGTATATATATAGTATATATAATACGGAAATAAGTTTTAAAGTCAACCGTATTTCCCAACAATTCAATACCGATTCATGAACACCAAACAGAAAGCGGTGTAGATGTATGAAGTGGCTGATGTTGTGGAATGTTTCTAAACACGGATAAATGCGGCAGTACCTCTCATTTTTATTCTTTCTGAGGCAACCTATTTCTAAAGAAAATGGCTTATTTCCGTCTGAGAAGGAGTGAATTGGAGACATTTCATTGAATTCAACTGAGTCTATGTAAACCCTAGGTAGTAATCGTGGACCGTGGTAGTAATATATGTAGATGGGATCTACTCGGTAGGATAAGCGCATGGAGGTAGCAATTTCACCCCAGAATAATCACTGTAAACTGGATGGGTCGCACTTTCTGAAGCCAGCCCTCCAAGCGATAAAAAGCTTCGTACATACACACATACATACATACATACATACACACACAAACATATATATATATATATATATATATATATATATATATATATATATATATATATATATATATATATATATTAGAAATTTTTTAGAACTTGGAGGAATGGCTAATGGAGCAAATTCAACGTGTATTTATTTTTTTGTATGCACACATGCATACACACACTATATATATGTGTGTGTGTGTGTGTGTATACAAAAAGTAAATACACATTGAATTTGCTCCATCAGCCATTCCTCCAACTTCTACACAAATTTCCCAATAAAACGTGTGCATAAACAAACTCAAAACCTTGGAAAGAAATGTGCACTGACATGACAATGACAGAGAAAGAACTGAAGAGAGCTCATACCTCCGCCAAAGCCACCGAAAATTAAAATATAAAAGAAATTTGTGGATCCGGATCGACTTGAAAACCTGATCACCCATCGTTATTCCATCAATAACTCCCTGGAATCTTGTGAGCAGACAGACAGGCTAACAAACAAACAGGGAGACTTAGTTGGCAGAGTAACAAACAAGAGCGCAAACGCGAAAAACACAAACACGCATTCACGAATGAGCACGTAATATTTCCACGAACTCTGAAGCATTGCGAAAGGAAATCACATAAGTTAACGTTCCATTTGATTTCAGCGGAATGGGTGGCAGCCAAGCTGAATGCATTGGGAGTGAAGGAGGCTTCGCAGGTAATGCTTCCGGTTTCTTCTAAAGAAGACTTTCAGGGAAGGAAATCATGAGAGGATTTTAATATAATATATATATATATATATATATATATATATATACACACACACACACACACACACACACACATATATATATATATATATATATATATATATATATATATATATATATATATATAGTCAATGGCTTGGAAATAGTGTCGAAAACCGGTCAGGACCTACACCCAGTCTGTTATGTTTCACCTGTGACAATGTGTGATAAATGAATCACGTACAAAAGTGATTGTAATCTTTTAAATATATATATATATATGTGTGTGTGTACTTTATATATATATATGCATATATCTTTGTGTGTGTACTTTATATATATATATATGCATATATCTATCTATATATATAAATGAAAATATAGCAGATCTTGTCATATTCAGTCTTTAACTGTTTGTGTAAATAGTGCTATAAATAAGCAATGAAGTAGGTACCTGGCAGTTAACAGACTGCGTTTGTTGCAACAAAGGCTAAAAGCAATCAGATCAGCAACGCAATCCCACCAATAATTGGTGAGAACCAGCATGGTGGCCCCTTTTGGGATGTATTCCTTCTAAGTGGGAAGTCGTATGGTGGTGTATATATATATATATATATATATATATATATATATATATATATATATATATATATATATATATATATATGTATATATGCATACATACATACATATACACTTTATTGCGTAAAGACATCACTTACATAATCCAGTTTCAACGAGGCCGTTCCATTACTCTCAAAAATAAACTTAGTGGTAGTTTGACAAGAAAAAAACTACGAAGTCCCCTTAAGTGGTTGTTGACGAAAGCTCAAGAGAAATAAGTTTTTCTTAGGCTAAAAATGAATTCCGTGAATATTCGTTCATCTCTCAAAGTTTAAGCTTTCAGGCCTATATGTAACCCATCACCGCCACCAGGCTGCGAATGTCTGTTACAAATTTCTGTGAAGACCACTGGTGGTAACCTATTCAACTGCTGACCTAATTAAATGCTGCACGGTTTCACTGATCCAGAGTAAATGATCACCCATCCTGGTACTGACCAGCTAGATAGGAATACCATCAGTTGTTGAAAACATACAGTTGTCAATGGCCTTAGGCCTCATTGTAAGCACTGTCCCTTTCAAACAGTTAAGATATTTTACATAAGAAAAACTACTTCAGTTTTGCATCAATTTTATTTTTCTCTTTGTATAATTCTTGTAATAAAATGAGCAGGTTGCTGACCCAGATTATCATTTCTATAAACCCCAGTTAATATGTATTTGTTACGAGATTATAAGTACCGTACCGAAAACGCTGTAAGAATGATTTTTATCAGTTTTCCGTATTCCCTTGTTCACTATTATTATTATTATTATTATTATTATTATTATTATTATTATTATTATTATTATTTCAATAACATAATGATGAAATTTACTCCATTGTAATTCATATTACTACCTCCGTCAACAAAGTTGGAGGAAGTTGTGTTTAGTTCGATTGTTAATAATTGGTCTTTTTGTTAGAATGATTATACACAAAATCAGGAGTGTAATTTTACTAAAATTCGGTCAGAGAGGGGCCTCGTGACCAGCCACATATGCTTCGATTTTGGGAGAGGAGAAATGTAACATTTTGGACATTTATGGGGGTTACGGGTCGGGGTAAGGTCGGATCGCTCAGCTCGGAGAAGTCTGCAAACTCCGTACGTATGATTATTAAGATTGTGAAAATTATCACTCAAATTTTACACACAAATGGAATGCTAATAAGCTAAAGCAAGGGAGGCAAAACAGAGGAGTCCATGCGTAAACAAAGATAAATCAATTTACACACATGAGTGAGATACACGTCATTTAGAACAATATTATCTCCCAACCTCACTCTCAGTTTACCATTTTGCTCCATCTTGCAATTTCTGGGAACGTATGGAATCAGCCCAGATTTGTTCCTAATTAAATTTAATGTTTAGGGTTGCAAATCGTAATGAGTTTTCCGCTGCCAGGGAGAATCTTACTATCTATTGAGGAAAATAACAAAAATTGATGTCAAAGTTATGAATAGCATTGGTATAGAGGTTCAGACGCAGGCAGGATATATTAAATCATACACTGCTATCATATGTGCTCATAAATAATAACCGACACTAAAACTTCATATAATAAAAAGCTAAACTAATCAACCAGATATAAACATCTCAACGTCATAAATATATATGTAATATATATATATATATATATATATATATATATATATATATATATATATATATATATATATATATATATATTTGTGTATAAATAACTAAATATATATATATATATATATATATATATATATATATATATATATATATATATATATATATATATATATATATATATATATATATTACATATATATATATATATATATATATATATATATATATATATATATATATATATATATGAAAAGACATGTCGCTTGACAGAAGCCCTAGGGTTTATTGGCCATTTCAAGCTTAGTTAACCAATCACAGTACACGCAGCTACAGCTACGGGAGACCTTGCTTAGCAAGGGAAATTAATCCTCCCTCAATTTCACAGCCACCAGACTGGGAAAATCATATTTCTCGCTTTATGGCTGCAGCTGCCCACAGACTCCGATATAACTGGTAACAGAGAAACTGTGCCAATCTAGTCTTCAGGTTTCTATCTTTTTCTTCGTAAAAAAAATTACCGTGTTGCATAAAAATAAAGGGGTTCGTTCGGATTTCGCTATAGAATAAAATACAGATTTTAGGCAAGAGGCCAAGTACTGAGACCAATGAGGTCATTCAGTGATGAAACGAAAATTGAGAGCAAAATGGTTTGAAAGGTGTAACAGGGAGAAAACCTCGCAGTAACACTACGAATTAATTGTTAGGAGAGGGTGGACAGTAAGAGGGGAAGAAAAAGAATATGAACGGAGGTACAGCTTAAGGAATGAAAGGTTTTGCAGCTAGGGCCCGAAGGGACGCTGCACAGAACCTCAAGTAATGCTTACAGTGCACCGCATGAGGTGCACTGACGGCACTAACCTCCTACGGAGTGGATTTCGCTACCTTCATCTTTAAGGTGATCGCTCTTAATTCCTCAGAAAAATATTGTTTGGTTTATTCTAGAGGTCGTGTTTTTTCTTAATGAAGGGAAAAATAAAAGACGGAGAGATTAACCTGCAAGCATATTTCTATATTGCACTAACAACTACTATTGTTCGCAGTTTACGACTTATCAGCGTTATGTAAAAACCCACTGCCCACTCGCATGAATTCTGACCTCAAAGGGACAAAAAATACACTACACTTCTCAATCTTCTTCGAGTTTCACTCTCATCATTATCAATTTGCTTTCAATAATCTAAATCAATAAAACAGACGATGGTTCTCAAGATATCACAAGACTTAATTGGCTGCACTCTGTACATCTGTGGCTTCATGTCACTGAAATAAGAAGAGTTGTTAGCTGGAGTCGAATAGTCCGACTCACCTATTACAGGTTTTGGTTGAATTTTGTCGTGATTGTGTTTCTTATTATCGAGATTAAACATTTTGGAGTTTGTCACCTTTTATAAACAGTCCGTCAAGTATGTACTGAACTAGAAACTTTTACTAATCCTTTATGCATGAATCGAACTAGAAGCTTATAATAAATATTAGGAGGGAGAATCTTATTAATACTATCAGAGAGAGAGAGAGAGAGAGAGAGAGAGAGAGAGAGAGAGAGAGAAGAGAGAGAGAGAGAGAGAGAGAGAGAGAGAGAGAGAGAGAAATTCCATTTAAAATAACAAGCGCTGTTGAAAACCTGAAGGTTTCCCTAACAAAATATAATATACAAGATCGAAACTCAGACAAGAAACCAAAACTAAATATATATATATATATATATATATATATATATATATATATATATATATATATAGATAGATAGATAGATAGATAGATAGATAGATAGATAGATAGATAGATAGATATAAATTATATACACATATATATGTGTGTGTGTGTATGCATGAGTGTGTGTACATATAAAATATCGAACTGCTGCCTTAATTGATGACCAACCTACCTTTTACACTGAACGGCATGAAAAAGAACAGAGTTATGCACTTTGCAGCCAAAGGAGATAAAAGGTTTAAAGAAATCGGTTTATTCTTTACTTCAACAGAGTTTTCGCCAAGCATTAATGGAAAAGCAGGAACAGACAAATGCCTCGAGCCATGGGAAGGTGTTGGGGGTCAAAAGGTCACGACAGAACTTGTATTAAAAGAGGAAAGAATCGACCTTAGAACCGGTGACTTGAGACATAAAGGAAATTTCTGAATAGGATCATGTTTGAGGCGGAACGATTCTGACTCAGTCTGATTAAATTGTACAGAAAACAGGTAACAAAAAAAAAAAAAAAAAAAAATAATAATAATAATAATAATAATAATAATAATAATAATAATAACAATAGGTAATGTTAAATGAAATTCCTGCATCAGCTGCATTTAATTTGTATAGAGTAATAATTAGAAAAATAGAGAAGACTCTATACAAATTAAATGCAGCTGATGCAGCAATTTCGATTAACATTACCTGTTTAAAAGAGGTTCTTCTACCGAAATAATAATAATAATAATAATAATAATAGCAACAATTATTATTATTATTATTGCATAGTCTCCTAAATTCTCCATAAAAGGAAGCTCAGAAGACTCAGTATTACATTAACCCGAATTAAGCAGACATCCTTCTTAACTGGACATGTTTATGATAGGATCTAATCCTTTATACCAATATTATTATTATTATTATTATTATTATTATTATTATTATTATTATTATTATTAATGCCTTGTGTATAACATCCCAAGAATCATAACCCTGACCTGAAGGATTCGTTCCTTGAATATCCTTCAATTCCGCCTACGTTCCTTCTAACTGGACACTTTCCCATCTCTCTCTCTCTCTCTCTCCACTTACGGCGATAATACTTCAGACTTTGACGTAAGTGTTACGGAGAGCAGGACAAGTCTTACAAAGAGAGAGAGAGAGAGAGAGAGAGAGAGAGAGAGAGAGAGAGAGAGAGAGAGAGAGACTCGATATTAATCCCATCGAAAAATTCCACCCCTTACGAACACCAGTTGAAAGATATGAAGAGATTTGTTAAATTATACAGTCTATATCAAAACTCCACAATATAATGTTAGATTAATTTAATTCAAGAAT
>NC_089750.1:62482206-62484706 GCF_040412425.1 Macrobrachium rosenbergii
GCGGACGGACAGCAAAAGCCATCTCAATAGTTTTCCTTTGCAGAAAACTAAAAAAGGAAGATAAAAGAGAAAGGTATAGCACAGAAGGCTGAAACACACTGCCACTTGAAGGATACAAGACAGCAGAAAGAGAAACGCATGACGGAAACTGGAAGGGAATCCCATAAACTTGAAAACAAGAGGGAAAGACATCTATCAAATTTGGCAACCCGAGAACTGAATCTTTATTGCTTCATTCCGGCCCGGGCTAGAAAAGGGTGTTAGAGTTGCTAGGCAAGCTAGAACTGTATGCGTCCTCTGTAATTTTTTACGTGTTTCAAGAATATAAAATAATTATGCTATTTTAATTCCATTCTTTTCTTGAACTTCCCCCTTTCTTACGTGTTTCCTCTCTTACGGTAATCAACTTTGCAAGCTACATAACCTACAAGCCACATTGCATGATTACTTTTTCTTGAATCTTCAGGCATCGCAAGGTCAATCTTGGCAGCAGACAGAGAATATTCTGTTTATGGAGAGGTTTCAAATTAGCTACAATTCTTGGCTACTTGGAGTAAGGTTTGGCTGCATGATATGACAGGATGATGAAAACTTGTCATGTAAAACAGCTTAGATTTCATTCCACAGTCTCGGATGGAAACAATTCAAATGTACTTTGGATCTCCGATGCAAGTACAGTAACAAAAATCTGTATAACCTATACACTGTTTTTTTTTTTTTTTTTTTTTTTTTTTGTCATTTACTACCTGGCTATTCTATTAAATTTCGCATCGCTAAACATTTCTTTCTAATTATTTTTCGTTACTACTTAAAAAATTTTTTCCCGAAAACCTGCTGCTTTTATGTTACCTATATATATATATATATATATATATATATATATATATATATATATATATATATATATATATATATATATATATATATATATATATATATATATATAATATATATATATATATATATATGTGTGTGTGTGTATACATATACATACACACGCGTATATATATGTGTATACAAGCAAACAACGATATTCATAAACACACGGCTATTTTACATAACTTTAAAATATAACATGCAAAAATTCTTAAACGTGGAGGTACAAATGATTTTGAAAAGAGAACATTTTTCAACAAAAAGGCTGTCGGCTTAGATTTGTTACTAGAGCCCAGTCAGCTGTTTCGACTTAATAAGCACTTGCCTTTCGCCCCCAGAGAGAGAGAGAGAGAGAGAGAGAGAGAGAGAGAGAGAGAGAGAGAGAGAGAGAAATTTTGAGATGCATAGATGGAAATCTCTTGAGATATAGCATAACTCACAACTAACTTTCATAATTACCTCTGCCACATTAAGTCACAATTTAACGGTAAGCAATAGATGTGTTCTAAGTTCATGTAATCGTAAGGCAGATGAACAGGCGTATCTCTTTCTTTTTCTGTTTATTTGTTTCCAAATCAAGCAAGTAACGTACGCGTGAAAAGGGGATTAAGAAAATTATAATAAACAAGTTTCCTACACAAATAAAAACGGATATAAAGAAACATGGATACAAAGACTTTTTATTTTTGGTGTTTTCAAATTGAGGAAAATATGGTGCTTTAGAGTACTAATCCCGGAAACGATTGCAAAGTCACAATACATTGCAATCTGCGTGCATGTGCGTGAGAACCAATACCCCTCTTTTCTCTCCCTGCAAGACAGCAGAACATCGTTGGGTAGGTAAGGTTCTAGTAGGAGGAGGGCGTGTGAGGGACTGGGGAGGGGGGAAGGGGAGGCGGGAAGGGTAGGAGAGGGGGATGGAAACCTATTGATTTAGGTCGGCGCACCATTTTCCTATTCCAGAGGTCATACGGAGTATTCAAGACCCCATCCTCCTCCTCCTCCACCCCCCAACCCTCCCTCACTACCCTTGATCCAAGCGCCGTGCTTTGTTATTCCACGGCGAAGACGCCAGAATTGAATTTTGCTAAATAAATTCATTTGAGGTCTCTGTAACCAGACGCTAGGCGACAGGAATGAATGTTTACATCCGCCAACTTCCAACTTTAAATATTCAGCCTTTTATGTAGTCGTTTGTCTGATTGTCAAGACTGTATCACAAAATTTATGAATGGGAATCCTTCCAAAATTTCTGGAGAAGCCTACTGGATCGTATCTTGTGACAGGCGAAGATCAGGATACGAATCAATAATATTCATGATTTACTTTAACGGATGTAGGCGTTCGTAGAGTTCTTTTTAGTTACGTTTGCGGAAGCGTCAAATACACTGTAGATGCACAATTTTATACAAGAACGTCTAGGACAGAATTGAGCCAGGTCCCCGGTGGAGTGAGAAAGATGTGATATTCTTGACGATTGCAGTTTACCGTTCCTTTTAAAAAGCAGAGCCCGGCGGAACGGTATAATCTCTATTTATCCAGGAGAAAAATAAGAGAGTAGAACTTAGCCAGGAAGTAAGCTATAGAATTACAATCACACGACAAACGAAAAATTTTGGAAACT
>NC_089750.1:62489706-62502206 GCF_040412425.1 Macrobrachium rosenbergii
TAATAAGACTGAAAGAAATAAACACTGTTATTCTACAAGCGTAATTATAACCTAGTCTATAATCTTCAATCCCATAAGAGGTAGGGAGATCCCTTTCCTACTGCTTTAATTCATGCACTTTTACCTTCCCCTGCAATTTCTTGTTGTTATCGAGCCCGGGTAATATAAGGGTTGCAGTCCTGTTGGCCTGTATACTTGTAAAAAATAAACTACAACATAAAAAAAGCATAAATACAATAATACAACGAGATCATTTTACCAGAGCTAGGATCCATTCTCTTCAGTATTCGTTGGAGGGGTGGTATGAATAGGCCCTTCACTTATACAATACATAATAAAAAAATAAAAAAATAACGAATTCATATCGTACATTCCAAAAAAATAAATGACAGCCTGAATCATAAGATGCCATTTTCATTAATATCATCCTTTTAAAAATTAATCTAATTCTTGTAAATTTCTGTCTGAAGTTTAAAAGCACTAAATTGAAAATCCACACGATGACTGGCCAGACAAGCTAAACACATATGGAGAGGTCTGGTGTTAGTGGCAATAGGTCACAATGAGGCAAGAAATACAATATGAATGATGATACTGTATCTGGCCATTACTGTTAGCTAAGTTAAAGATTGTCTGATAGATTATGACTCAGGAATGTCAGATATTCCTCAAGGCAAATGCAATTTAAAATGTAAAATTCTTTAGTTTAAGTGAACGGCTTCTCTCTCTCTCTCTCTCTCTCTCTCTCTCTCTCTCTCTCTCTCTCTCTCTCTCAGGCCATTTTCTCATTTTAAGACAAATACAGGAGGTAAAGTCATTCTCTCCCTCTCTCTCTCTCTCTTTATTTTTCTTCTTCTCTCTCTTGATGTGTTTTGAAAGAAAGGCTACTGTTTCTTTTTATGACATGTTTAGGAGGTAAAGTTATTCTCTCTCTCTCTCTCTCTCTCTCTCTCTCTCTCTCTCTCTCTCTCTCTCTCTCTCTCTCTGACGAACCCACAAGTACACACGTGCCTTGTGGGTGTCCAAACACCCATACCCACAACAATACATATGAAATACTCCCAGTCACCCAAAGCAAGCGTAATTCCTTTCAATTCCTGGTGTACAGCTAGAGAAGACGTTCAAAGAGGGCAATTCCTTTAAGAACCTCATATACCTACTAAAGAGGAGGAGGAGGAGGAGGAGGAGGAGGAGGAGGAGATGAGGATAACCAAAGGCCAAAAGCCGTAGGCTTCTGACCTCCTCGCCTCCTACCCTCAACACCCTAAGACCTCTGCATCTAAGACAATCCCCACCTCACCCCACCCCGTCCACAGTAACCCCCACCCACCAAAATCAGCATCCCTGTCCCTACAGCTCCCGACCTTCATGCCCTCAGCCAGGCCGTTGTCTCTCTCTCTCTCTCTCTCTCGGCGGATATATCTCTCTCCGTATATAAACTTGACTTTTATGCCCCAATTCATGAATATAGGCAAGACCATTTACTCCGCGCGACCATACTATCTCTCCAGAATTCTCACCGAGGGAATAGGAAGATTTTTCGCTCAATTTCCGGCTTCCTTCTCCCATCTCTTCTCTTCCTGGCTATCCTTAACCTTATACTTTAAATAT
This sequence comes from Macrobrachium rosenbergii, assembly GCF_040412425.1. NCBI lineage: Eukaryota > Metazoa > Arthropoda > Malacostraca > Decapoda > Palaemonidae > Macrobrachium > Macrobrachium rosenbergii. The sequence goes on from NC_089750.1 coordinate 62,491,318, forward strand.
ATATATATATATATAATATATATAATATATATATATATATATATATATATATATATATATATATATATATATATATATATATATATATATAATACACACACACACACATTACAACACACACACACACATAGATATATATATATACACACACACACACATATATATATATATATATATATATATATATATATATATATATATATATATATATATATATATATATATATATATATATATATATATATATATATATATATATATATATATATATATATTTATGTGTGCTAGTGCACTCATGAAGGAGAATATCTTTATCATGTTTGAAGAAGATACTGTAAAACAAAAGTAAAAAAGGAAATGATTTAGGTTGTCCAATACTAATTTATCTTGGTCTCTGATGGACCGGGCATCAATTCTTCAAGGTGTCACTAAACCCTTCCTAAACAGGAAAGATAGGATACGTTGTCACCTTGCCAAAGATCGCCATATTTGCTTAAGTAAGGAAAGGAGGAGAAAGGCTGAATAATATGCCACATCTCGACTCCCATTGACATCGATGTAAGTCAAATCCACACAATGCCAGCACGACTGACCTGTTTTAGTAATTATATTGTATCACAAATTCCAGGGACGAAGTGTTCCTTTATCGACAACTGAAAATAACTATCAGTTTAAGATTAGGCAAGGCCCAAGGGATGCAGGCTACTAGGTTACTTCAAAATTCAAGAGAAACAGCAACCCTGCCGTTGATTCAAAATATTTAAATTTGATCCTTATATGTATGATAGTAAATAGTGTTGTGTTATTCTGCCAAGAGTAATACTCTGTCCCTTGATCGGAAAAAATTGCATTTACGGCAGCAAACGATTTGGGTCAAGTGACAACATAGAAAACTTGATCAGCAAGGTTTCACAAAATGGGCAAAGACACCGCTCTCAAATCTTATATAATATTATGACCATATTTACGAGAATCTTTTAGCATCATGCAGACAATCTTTACAGAAAAAGTAACCATCATCATCTTCCTTTAAATCTACGCCTAGTCAAAAACTCGCACGTTTGCGAAAGCGATGTCAACCAAACAAAAATTATCGGCTACGTAAGTGGAATGTATGACGTCAAGATGCCCGTGAACATAAAGTGGCCCTGTCATAACCACTACGGTCAACAAAAGGACAAGACGTTAAAACTGCTAAAGATAAAATATAAGGTTGTCTGTTTACAAATGGCCACTTCAATTGATAATTACATTCCTGAAAAGTTAGTGTCATTCTACATACACTTACCACGTATATTCAAACAGACGTTAAAGGCAAAAACTTGCGAGACATTTTGACAAGAGAACACAGACTCTCTCTCTCTCTCTCTCTCTCTCTCTCTCTCTCTCTCTCTCTCTCTCAGATTAATACCAATCAGATTCAATGGTGTCCCGACCATTTTCGTAAGGCGCCGTCGAGTCGTTGGCTAGAATTGTGATAAAATGGAAAGAGCTGACATTGATCCATCTATGAAAGAATACTGCAACATTATTAGACTGTATTACACAGTTAGAGAACTGAGATACTGCACAGTTACAGAAAGCGTAGTGTTTTCTTCAATTCAGTTTAATCTGCGGAGAAAACTCAAAACATTTTATTCACATATGGGCCACCGGTGTTGTGGAAGCTTGCTTAACATCATCATAATAATAAATGAAAAGCAATGTGTATCCATGTAACAATTTGTTCTCTGGAACAATGAAAGTCTACTGGTGATCATCATTATTTTTAGACTGGCTGTAGTCCAGATTGGGCTAACCTTGCACCGAGCTTGTAGTACCATCAATTATAATAGATTATAATGCAGATGAGGCCAATATTTAATAAATACCAACGTCACTCAAAATATTGATTTGCAGTAACTACAACTTGTACCGTTTATATCATTATTACAATCATGACGACGATTACTATCTTTGTACCAATACCGTCATAAATAAAGGATATAAGAGCCGGTCGAGACGGCAAGTTTCAACCCAAGGAACTTATACCGTCATGAAGCTTAAACCAAGGTACCTTCATTCTGCGGTACTTCCATAAGGCTCAATGGTGACAGAGACTTAATTACGGCAAATATAAACGTGGAGTTCAACACGAGTAGACTATCGCTTTTACATACAAATAAGTTAAGTATATCTTAGTTTACCCAGACCACTGAGCTGATTAACAGCTCTCCTACGGCTGGCCCGAAGAATTAGATTTATTTTATGTGGCTAAGAACCAACTGGTTCCTAGCAACGGGACCTACAGATTATTGTGGAATCCGAACCACATTATGACGAGAAATGAATTTCTATCACCAGAAATAAATTCCTCTAATTCTTCATTGGCCGCTCGGAGAGTCGAACGCTTTTGCATACAGAAAAATGGTATACGGATACATACTGCGTTTCATAACATGTGAAATAATTTCTCATAATAAGTTCACATATACCATGAGAGAAGCCCTTTGGGTAAAATTGAGAAAAACAAATATAATGAGGGCAGAGTACGCACAAAGGGATGAAATAACAATAGCTCGAGAAAGGATTAATGAGCTCGAGTCTTTCAAATATTTCGGAACAATGGTATCCGATACAGGTTCCTTTGAGTTGGAATCGAGTAAAAGACTAAAATGAAAAAAAAATGGCATATCAAGCAATATGCAGGCTGAATAACAGTCGGAAACCAAATAAACTCGAAATGCATACGAAAATAACATTATCCATTAGTCTAAGGTTACTTTCGTATGCATTTCAAGTCTATTTGGATCGCGGGCATGAATCATGGTATGATAAAAGCAATTATATCTAAATGATCTTGTCGATTTAAAAGTAAAGTTTTGCGAAGAATGTCAGGAGTCAGATGGCAAGATACAGTCAGGAATATGTAGCTGAGATAATGACGAGGGAGAAATGGAGAAGGCTTGGGCAAGTCCTTCTCACCACCCACCTAGAATATTTTATGAAAGCGTCAGTTGGTCTCCTGGGGACACCGGAAGAGTTCGAAAACCGAGACTTGCTTGGAAGAGAATTACTAGACTGGCAGGTGAAGATTTATAGAAGTGAAATCACAGGGAAGATATCAGAGGCAGAATTTCACAAAAGTAGGCTACTTTTCGCGGCTAGGCGTGTTAGAGGGTGTGAAGATGGTGGTGATGATGATGATGATGATGATTGCATTCATAACAAGTAAAATATGCGCCAAAGTTTCTTCGGCGCAATCGAGCTTTCTGTACAGCCATAATGCTGTATGAAACTCTCAGCCGCGGCCCACGAAACTTTCAGCTACAGCCCGGTAGTGGCCTGTGTTTTTTATACCTACAGTGGTGCCAGACGCACGGTCATGGCTAACTTTAATTTTAAATAAAATAAAAACTGCTGAGGCTAGAGGGCTGCAATTTGCTATGTTGGATGACTGGAGGGTGGATGATCAACATACCAATTTGCAGCCATCTAGACTTAGTAGTTTTTAAGATCTGAGGGCGGACAGACAGACAAAGTGATCTCAATAGTTTTCTTTCACAGAAAACTGAAAAAAACTTGCCAAATCAAGAGATAAAGCGTGCACGCAGAAAAGGTGAAGTTCAGCAAAATACAGATAAAATAAATGAAGGTAAGCATTAAAAAGAGTGTATTAGCATAAAGGTTCACAGTTCTTGGTGAAATAAAACTGATTCTAAAACTATCGGTCTACATTTACTGTGAGCTTCGATAACTGAAGACTTGTTAATACCTGTCACAACCAAATGACTCTTGGATTGACACCTATCCCAACTGAAGGGTTTTTCCTCTGACACTCATCCTTATCGGATGGCTCTCCTCTCAACACCTATCTCTCCCAAAAGATTCTTAATTGATGCTTATCTCTATCAAAGGGTCACTTTCTTAACAAATTCTTGCCATACGATGCTTGTCGTTGTTATTCTCCTTAACAAAAATGTCTTCTCATTACACCTGTCGCTAAAAGAATACTTTGTCTGGAAATGTTTTCCAAAGAAGGATTCTTGTCTTACCACCCATATGATTTTTTGTCTTAACAAATAATCTTGATAAAATATTTGATATGAATACTTAATACTTATCACTTATGAAAAATTCTTCTTGCCGAAGCGTATATCCTTACCAAGATTTCTCTTACCACCCATATGATTTTTGTCTTAACAAATAACCTTGATAAAATATTTGATATGGATACTTAATACTTATTACTTTTAAAAGATTCTTCTTGCCTAAGCGCATATCCTTAGCAAGATTTCTCTTACCACCCAAATGATTTTTGTCTTAACAAATATCCTTGATAAAATATTTGATATGGATACTCAATATTATTACTTTTAAAAGATTCTTCTTGCCGAAGCGCATATCCCTAGCAAGACTTGTCATAACGCCCACCATTACTAAAGGGCCAATCTCTTCTTGAAACACATCCCTTTTAAAAGATTACTTCAACTTCTATGGATTCGAATCCTTTTTCTAAAACGAACGAAAAGGTTCAATGAAGGACTTGATCAAAGTTCTACACCATCAATAAGAGGGAAGATATTAATCAATGATTTTACATCACGAATTAGAACGCTTTCATTAATCTTCCAAAGCAACTGTTTTGATATCTTTATACGAGGGAGTTTTCAATGCCCTTCTAAAAAGGTTAAGTATACCTTAGTTTAACCAGACCAGTGAGCTGATTAACAGCTCTCCTAGGGCTGGCCCGAAGGATTAGATTTATTTTACGTGGCTAAGAACCAACTGGTTGCCTAGCAACGGGACCTACAGCTTATTGTGGAATCCGAACCACATTACAGCGAGAAATGAATTTCTGTCACCAGAAATAAACTCCTCTAATTCTTCCTTGGCCGGTCGGAGAATCGAACGTGGGGCCAGCAGAATGCTAGCTGAGAACGGAACCCACCCGACCAATGCCCTTCAAAAACCCTTTAACTACTTGAGAGGTTTCGATTATGTTGATGAATAACATAATTAAAACTTTTTTTCCCCTTTGAAGAAAATACTTAAGAGATTGCTTTTTAGCTTTCTGCAAAAGAAAACCATTGTGCCGGCTTTGTCTGTCCGTCCGCACTTTTTTCTGTCCGCATTTTTTTCTGTCCTCACTTTTTCTGTCCGCACTTTTTTCTGTCCGCCCTCAGGCCTTAGAAATTACTGAGGCTAGAAGGCTGCAATTTGGCATGTTGATCATCCAACCTCCAATCATCTAGCATACCAAATTGCAGCCCTCCAGCCTCAGTAGTTTTTATTTTATTTAAGGTTAAATTTTGTCATGATGGTGCCTCTGGCAACAATATAGGGCATGTCACCATCGGGCCCTGGTTAAAGTTTCATGGGCCGCGGCTCAAAAAGCGTTATACCGAGACCACCGAAAGATATATCTATTGTCGGTAGCCTTGATTATATGCTGTAGCGGCAGTACAGAAAACTCGATTGCGCCGAAGAAACTTCGTCGCATTTTTTACCTTTTTTTTCCCCCAAGATGGCGCCGGGATTTCGGCCTCTTAGTAAACCTAATAAGAGATCACAGATCGCAAGCCTTAGACATCGCATAAAATTATATAAATTATATATCATTTTTAAAAAACTACAATTCCGCTCCTTTTCCAAACAGTATCTATTGTTCTTTAACAGGTGGCTCATTCCTCCGAAACATTTTAACTGAAATCCATCCATAACTTTTTGAAGTGTGTTGTGAAACAATAGACACACCTACACACAAACGAACATACACATATAAATATATAATATCAGTTAAGCTTCATGGACGAAGGTTAACAATAATTCTAGTGTTTTAATTTTTGTTTACTAAACACTGCTGAATATATCTGTTAATTTCCGAATATGAACATAGTATATTATGATATCAAAAGGTGTTACCAATAGCTTTCACCTTTTATTTTTTTTTTCACATTCACTCTCGTAATGAGTTTTCCCTTCACCATTTACACCATTTAATTTCCTTCACCCTCCACGCTGTTAGGTAATTGCTCTAAATGGGAAAAGCTTTATCAGAACTGACCGGATAGAAAATACCCATTTCATTCATTTATTACAGTAACTCTCAGGTGGCAAAGTGACCCACAGCATCATGCCCAACATTCGTCTTTTGTCCTGGATGCGGTATTGCAGGTGTGAAGATAAAGGAAAAAGCAAGAAAATATAATAAATTGAGAGTTCGCTACTCCATGGAAAATGTTCTTTGAAACTGCACACCAAGAACAAATATGCTTACACATTTTCACGCTGGAAGTGAAACAGCCACTTCTAACCAAACACCACCCGCGCCCCCCACCCAAAAAAAAAATCCTTTTTACTGTATAACTTTTTATAATATGGTGTTTAGTTAATTATGCCCTAGCCATAAAGACAATAGACCCGAAAGACAAGGAAAATACACTGACATAACGAGATGTATGATAAAAAAAAAACGGTAACATAGTACTTACTAATCTTCAAAAAAAGAACGAAAAAAATAACCGAGGAAAAAAAACTGATCCTTTCTCAATAGGCCTCTTGATATATAAAGCCACGGCGAGAATGATCGGAGTCGCCGAAGCGAGGAAAATAAGGGAAGGGGAAAAAAGGAAAATAAAAGACGAGGAAAATTAGAAGACGTAACGTGCGGAAAATAAGGCAATTCAGCGTGTCCGCGGTGGGACAACTACGGCCAGGAAATTTCGGCAGAGGCGCAACATATTATTTTAGAGCAACGCGGAAGGAGGAGGAGGAGGAGGAGGAGGAGGAGGAGGAGGAGGAGGAGGAGGAGGAGGAGGAGGAGGAGGAGGTCCCTAGTGCTTCTTCTTCGCTCTTCCTTCTCTTTCGAAAAGTCTGCTATGGACAGGTCCATCTTCCTCTCCTTTAAGTCGGCCTCCTTTGCGGGATAACGAACGGAGGCTTTGCTTTCTATACCTGTCTCTGAGAGAGAGAGAGAGAGAGAGAGAGAGAGTGAGAGAGAGAGAGAGAGAGAGAGAGAGAGAGAGAGAGAGAGAGAGAGAGAGAGAGAGAATGATTTTACCTCCTAAACTTGTCTTAAAAAGGAAAAATGGCTTTACTTTCAAAACGATTCAGAGAGAGAGAGAGAGAGAGAGAGAGAGAGAGAGAGAGAGAGAGAGAGAGAGAGAGAGAGAGAGAGATGACTTGACATCCTAAAGCCCTAAGTAGACAGAAAATTGCCTCACTTTCGAAATGCGTCTTCAAGAGAGAGAGAGAGAGAGAGAGAGAGAGAGAGAGAGAGAGAGACTTGTAGTCAGTACTGTCATTCATCTGACCGATATCTGATGCAACGTCTCACTTGAAGGTTCAAGAGCAAAAAGCAACGGACACAGAACAACAAATCTGTGTTTCAGCCATCCATTAAGCTTCTAAATGTGGAGGTAAATGGTATGCAGACACTAAAGCTTATGAAGTGCAAGCATAAAAAAATAATACACAGAAAAATACGGAGAAAGAAAGAACTGCTTAACACTTGAAAGATTTCCAAAGCTTTTATTTTCAAGTTGAAAAAGCTACTGGCTTTACACACAAAGACACACACACATATATATGTGTGTACGTGTGTGTGTATGTATATATATATATATATATATAAATAGAATAAAACGTCTCTTTCACCCACTACATATCAAATCTCTCAGATTTTCAGGGAGAAATCTTATATATATATATATATATATATATATATATATATATATATATATATATATATATATATATATATATATATGTATATATATATATATATATATATATATATATATATATATTATATATATATATGTATATATATATATATATATATATATATATATATATATATATATATATATATATATATATATATATATATATACGCATACATAGAGAGAGAGAGAGAGAGAGAGAGAGAGAGAGAGAGAGAGAGAGAGAGAGAGAGAGAGAGGAACGTCATGGTGGGAATGTGCCACGTATATCTGATGCAAAACTTTAACGGGTGTTTCAAATCCTAAGGCTTATATTCATGCTGATAAAGGCTACAACCGTTAGTATCGGCTAAAGTGATTTTTTTTTTCATAGACAAATACATTTTAGTACTAACATAATAAATAATACAATCAATGTTCAAGTCCAGTGCTACGAACTATTACCTCTTTTGAACTGAAAACAACAATAGTAGGTAATTATTAACCTGTGATAAATTAGCAGTAGGGAAATTTCATTCCATGTATCGACAAAACTTAATCACACACTGCAACGAAATTCACAGAGATGAGTGTTCTCAATCTCATCGTTACTGACATGCAAGCGAACATTCGAATTAGGAACAATGTGATCGTTAGCCCCCCAAAACTAAGTTAGACGGAGGTTATGTTTTGTGTAAGTGTGTGTGTGTGATTGTATTTTATTTCTTTTTTGGCAAAAGGAAACTTTCCTCTACACAGGACGAAACAGGAAAGCTAAAACAATGCGTCAGATTTATAGGAAAAAAATATTACGATCTCGGAGGGACGTAATGCATACATATACCGTAAACATACTTTGCTGCATATAAATCTCTCTCTCTCTCTCTCTCTCTCTCTCTCTCTCTCTCTCTCTCTCTCTCTCTCTCTCTCCTTGCGGCGCAGAGGAGTGCGAACTCGGCTTAGAATCTGAGGGACAAACATTCGACTCAAACCGCGCAAGGACAAACGGCCCGTTTCTTATAAACCAGTGCGCCTCTGTTGATCATATCAGTGAATTTTGTATCTGGGAGTTAATAGACTGTTGAGGATCGTAGCTAGGAAAAAGAGAGAACTTGCACAAAAGTGGAAAACAAAGCGTGTTAATTTTTCCATCAAAATGTATGCTATCAAAATGGGTCTCGACGCGGTAATCCGTACCCATCGAGGTGAAACCGTTCCTTTGACATAAGTATACTTTCTCGAGAACAACTAATAGAACCTCGTAAAATTGCTAAAACTGCACCAGAAGACTTCTCTCTCTCTCTCTCTCTCTCTCTCTCTCTCTCTCTCTCTCTCTCTCTCTCTCTCTCTCTTTCTCTAATGACATCGGCTTTGATATATTTTTGGGTGATGTCACATTCTGGCATTAAATGCAGGTATCATTAGTCCTCAGATTGCCCGGTATCGCCTGTTTCCAGTAGTAGCAGAGACCGACATAGCTATCCATGAATTAAAATATCTTTCATACTATGACGATACTGGAAAAGACGAAGGTAGAATCTTTAATTCTTTTTTTTTTTTCATACATTGGGAATAAAAGGAAACCTGCTAACAAACAAAGGCTTAACCTACACTAACGGAAGAAGCCGAATGGAATCGAAATCTTACTTTCAAACGGGAAAGACAAACGTCCTGTGAAAGTATATCTTTTAAAATGAATGAGAAATTAACAGGAAACGACTATACTTATGATTGAGGAAAACCTTACAACACTATTTTCCAATGAATGCGCAAAGTTTCGTATAACTCTTACAGAAGACTCACAAACGCCTTGTAAAACTATCTTGACAGAACTGAGAAACTTATCAAAAGACCTCTGTACAAATGACTGAGTATGTTAGTTATCAAATCTGTCCACCTCTGACCAAATGTTCTAAGTCAGTGGTTCTTAACCTTTTTTATTACCACGCCCCCTCTAAGTGCTGGTCCTTCCCTCCACGTCCCCCTTGCATCTATGAGTGAAATTTCCTCCCAGATTTAAAGGAAAGTGAAAGAAAAAGAGAAAGAGAAGGGGTTTCGAGGGATAGGGAGGGAGGTAAATAATTACTAAACATGCTAAGCCCAACGAGTCTAACTCGAGTAGTAGACTATAGGAAACTAAAGTTATAAGGCGATACGTTTGCATTTTTTCTTCATAAACTTCTGAATATTAGTTCCTCACGCTTGTTATGAGAATAGCGAATATAATATAGAGAAATTTTAAATTTTGCCTAGAGCTCGCGCCTCCCCTGGAAATTGCTGCGGGCCCCCCAAGTTGAGAACCACTGTTCCAAGTCATTCGTGTCTCTTGGAACATAATTCCTAATTAATAAGTAGAGTATTCATGAAGAGACGCACTTTATCCCAAACCTAATTAACGTTTAATTCGGCGGCACGACAGACTCAATTGCATTCACCCCCAAATAATAACGGTGTTGATTTCAATACGAGGATCAATACGGGTGCAACGTGCATCAAGGACTCAACTAGGATCCCTTCATAAAAAAAAAAGCAGTTGACCAATCAAAGAATGCCATAAGCCTAATGGTATTGTATTTCAGAGCACTTCTATTATATTAATTTCTGGCACTCATTTTATTGCCCGAAATTTTCCAACATGAAGGTCCATTCTCCCGGAAGCAAAACAAAGCGCTGAAATTGCAACTGTGGGAGCGTATATTTATGTATATCCACCCACACACATATTGCAATCACTTTCCCCCCACCCCACCCCATATAAATCCATAAACAAAACTGAAGTCGTGTCGCCCTGTTTGTGGCCAGCCATTCCCTCCACAAAAGCCAAAATGAATATGGAAATTCTATTACCAAATTTATGCGAATCTGATGCTCCCAGATTTGGAGGGTGGGGAGGGATGGTGTCATGTGTATAACCCTGAATGGAGTATAATTCACAACTCTTAATACTGTGTCATTAACTGTAATTAGGTTCTAATATGTAGCGATTCTGTCCATTTTGTATTGCGACAAATAAATTGCCAAAATAGGGTTGCATGTTGACGGGGTTGTAACTTCATTATGCCAACTTGAAAAAGAAGCGGGGCGTCATCGCGTAATAGATGTGAATGTGAATGCTATTTCTGTATTATATCTATGCATATTTATCTATAATACTACACACATGTATACGTGTCATGTAGTATTGTTTACTTAAGGCATTTTCAT
>NC_089750.1:62512206-62514706 GCF_040412425.1 Macrobrachium rosenbergii
GCACACATTAATGTGTTACGTATTCCTACAAACACGCAGAGAGAGAGAGAGAGAGAGAGAGAGAGAGAGAGAGAGAGAGAGAGAGAGAGAGAAGAATAGAATACTAGCAGAATTTTAATAGCTAAAACTGAAAGAAAAAAGACACATAAAGCAAACATACAGTTTTCATATAGTCTGCAAGAGCAAGAGGGAAAGCATCTTTCTTTTGCTTTCCAATGACCTCGAGTTTCTTGTCTTGGCAATTTCTGCTGTAGCAGAGTAGACATGTTTAACAAACTCATTCTATTCCTCTACGCAGGTTTATTCTCAGGGGAAAAAAAAGGAAACAGCGAGAGTATTCCTTACTACGGAAACCGTTGATTAGGAAAGAACCCGATTTGAAAGTGCTGTAAACAAAACCTGGCTGGAACTACTGATCCGTAAAATTGGTTTATCTTTAGTAAAAAATACATTATGATTAAAATCTGCCCTGTAAAGGGGGCTAGCGAACAAGAGCTACCTTACAAATGGCTCTCTCAATCTCTCTCATAAATATATATATATATATATATATATATATATATATATATATATATATATATATATATATATATATATATATATATATATATATATGAATGAATTTTTTTATCACATCACCGTGATTCATATACAAGCATTAAGCTAAAAACGTCCTTTAATATCCTAATTTGCTGTACCTCGGAAATAATACATTATCATATATGTTACCCGAAGGGGAATTATTTTAGTTGATAATAAGTTCGTCGTCTCGTGGGTTCGAACCACCGAAGACAAGAACTCAGGACTACAGTGACACGAATTTAACCACACGGCCAAAAAGTGAACTAGATATTAAAGGACGTTTGTTGCTTAATGCTTATACATATATATATATATATATATATATATATATATATATATATATATATATATATATATATATATATATACATTTGCATATATATTACCACATTTTTACTGATGGACTTACAAAATTTTGTAATGGTGTGGAAAAGACTCTGAAGAAGAGTTAATTACTATTTAATGCGAATCCGGGGCAAAATAAAAAAAAAAACCTCAGTGCCATATAGTCTGACCCGTGGCCTTAGCATCCTCATTTTCCACTGAACAGAAGATTAAAAATCATTTCGTTAAATAAAGATTTGTCGGTGCCCCACGAGCTACACAAATGGTCCCGTGTTTATTTTGCAAATAATGCTTGGGCTCAATGGGGCAGATGAAAATTGAGCTTGTTCTAGGACTGTTTCCATAATTCCAGTAATCAGAATCGCCTGTTGGTGCGATGCTTCCAGTTCGCTTTCCCTCTCATTTCCTATTCGTGAGAAGATATCCGCTGCATTGGTCATAGTCGACGCGTCTGACTATTTATATAACAGTCAATCCTGGATGTATGTTATAGCTCTGTTTGCATTTGTGAATGGCTTTTTTGTCATTAACTGGATGGGTGTGTTAATGTAAGTTAAAGAAATTTTCAGTTTCTAAATATAACAAAAAAATTCATAAAAAATTTCATTGAGTAATTTGAAACAACTAACTGGTGTTCAATACCATGGTCATCAACAAAGCAAAGTAACGAAAATGGCAGCCAAATGTCGTCAGCTATCGTACTAATTTCATTAGCACTACTTATGTGTCTCTTATACCAGAGTTTACTGGACAGACAAAATCATACACATGTAAAGTCCAAGATCAAAGAGAAGAGAGAGAGAGAGAGAGAGAGAGAGAGAGAGAGAGAGAGAGAGAGAGAGAGAGAGAGAGGCAGGCGGACATGAAATGCTAAATAAGTGTAAGCAATTCACGACTTTTAAAATGTATGCAAATGAAGTAATTCCACGCACTTCAACATTACAGAACTTGTGCGTAGAGAGAGAGAGAGAGAGAGAGAGAGAGAGAGAGAGAGAGAGAGAGAGAGAGAGAGTGAACTTCCCGTCAACCCCCAAAGAAAAACAGGAAGGCTGAACAGGTCTCTGGGAAAACAGAACCAGTGAGAAAATTCGCAAGTTAATCAGTGGATGAAATCATCAGTCGATGACCACTACTGTTGTTGGGGGAGACCTGATTACTTTTCATAACTAATCAACCATTCGTATATTATGATTCTGATTACCGCTACTTTCATCAGCGATATGGCAGTTGCTAATTAGCGTCCAGCCCCTGTAACGAAAATCAGGTATCAAAACAACCCCCTCAACTGTGTGATAATCACTCTAATATTCTAATGTAAAATATACGAATAATAATAATAATAATAATAATAATAATAATAATAATAATAATAATAATAATAATAATAATCACTCTAATGTTTTGATGTAAAATATACGAATAAAAGACTACAATAATAATAATAATAATAATAATATTAATAATAATAATAATAATAATAATAACAATAATAATAATTTCGTCCGCATACATATTGAATGTAGAGGCTCAAAGAGGTATTACAAAACGTTCCGATGCTTGGATTTTGGGATAA
>NC_089750.1:62519706-62522206 GCF_040412425.1 Macrobrachium rosenbergii
GAAAGTGATTGTGAGCAACATGAAAAAAAAGTGAATAAAGTAAAGTGAATTCGAAGTCGATACCACGAACAAGTTTGTGTGTTTCTTGTTGATAGCTTCCGCAACTCGCAGTTAATGCTTCGTTGTTAGCTGAATCCAGCCATGTCTCAGATCAATTGCGTTTTACATTCCCTTCAATGCATTTTTTATACATTATTTCCCAACTACCTCTCTCTCTCTCTCTATCTATCTATCTATCTATCTAAATATATATATATATATATATATATATATATATATATATATATATATATATATATATATATATATATATATATATATATATATATATATATATATATATATATATATATATATATATGTATGTATATATATATATATATACGTCACTGAAATAACAACGATGTTGTTATTAAAACTCGAGTATTATCTTCAAGTTGGGTTGGTGTTCTCAAAATATATCATTAGTCTTTATTTTAATTTATCAACACTGTTATTATTTAATTTCAGTATTTTTGTATTATAATCGTAACAGTTCTGGAATAAACACTTCATTGAGATTTTATCATTCTATTATTATACTTACAAACTTCATAAAGTCAAATAACGCATTTGTCACGTTTGAAAATGTTCTCCTTGTAAATAATAATAATAATAATAATAATAATAATAATAATAATAATAATAATAATAATAATAATAATAACAAAACCGAACTCGCTCCCAGAAGTTGTTTTCTCCTTTCTTACAAAAACTGAGCTCCCAAGCGTCTGGGTTTGTTTTGACATGTATCCGGTTCATGACCATGAACTTGACCTGAGAGCGACAAACAACATTCTCTCTCTCTCTCTCTCTCTCTCTCTCTCTCTCTCTCTCTCTCTCTCTCTCTCTCTCTCTCTCTCGTACCTTACTTTATATATGATAATTTGCGTCAATCAGGGCACATTTTTCGTATGTTTGGATGATTTTTGTATTTCAATCCCAAGATTTATTTCTCGAATTTGAAGATAGTTATTATATTTCTCATATATTAAGTCATGTACTTCGTATATCAGAAAACACTTCGGAAATTACCTCGTATCTTAAAAATAATTAATCAGTCTGGGAGAAATATTCGTATATTTGGATGTCTTTCCGTATTTCAATTCTAGGATATATTTGTCAGATTTGAAGATAGCTATTTATTTCTCACATATATTAAGAACTATTTCTTGTGTATTATTCAGATACTTCCGAAATATTATGTCATACTTCTGACATTACAAGACATACCGTACTCTGCCAAATTTTATATATCCCAGGACCTCTTTCTATCCTTTCAATGCGTATTTGTGTTTATCACACCCAAGGAGGACGCTTATCCTAAACTTTTTAACATTTCAATACGTCTTTATCACACTCAAGGAGCACACTCATCCTAAATTCATGCATCCAAGGACCTCTTTTTTTTAACAGTACAATACGTGTCATCACATTCAAAGATCACGCTAATACTAAATTTCAAGAATTTTAGGAGCTTCTGAACAAATCAATACGTGTTTATCACACTCAAGAAGTACGCTTATCCTAAATTTCATGTATTTTATGATTTTTTTTTTTAACATCAATAAGTGTCTATCAACACTCAAGGAGCACGCTTATCCTAAAGTTTATATATTTTTGGACCTTTTTTTAATATATCTATAAGTGTTTATCAACACTCAAGGAGAACGCTTATCCTGAATTTCATGTATTTTAGGACTTTTTTTTTTACATATCAATGAGTTTATCAACACTCAAGAAGCACGCTTATCCTAAATTTCATGTATTTTAGGACCTTTTTTTTTTTTTTACAAATCAATAAGAGTTTATCAACACTCAAGAAGCACGCTCATCCTAAACTTCATGTATTTTAGGACCTTTTTAACATATCAATACGTGTTTACCAAGCTCAACGAGCACGATCATCCTATTTTAAGACGCGCTTCCTACCGTGCTTGCCCTCAATCGCGGTGTCAACAGCCACCGGCCGAGCAAGCAACGAAGTATTTCCGACCGCCGCGGCTAAATCGAGACGTCGCGTCGCCGTCCTTTGTCGGGCCGCGTTCGTCCCTCGTGAATAACGCGCACACAAACAAGCAAAGGGGCGCCTTCCGTTATCGGGCTTCTTAATTATGAACGCTAGTTAGCTGCGTTCCGTTTGCAACAAGCTGAATGAAGCCGCAGAGGGCTCTTGTTGCTTTGATGATGCCGCTTCTTTTCTTGTCTCATTACGCTGCTAGTCTCGCGGCGACTGATTTCTTGATGGCGACGGCAGTTCCGGATATAAGAGGAGGGTTAAGTATAGGGCTGGGTCCTGCCTCATAACGAAACAAATTGATGGTTACTAAAACTTGCAATCAGAGCTGGTTTACCGGAGGAAATTGGTTAAAAGGAGGCTGGAAAAATCCTTTTATGACTGTTGATAAAATCGGCTCTTACACAGAGATAGGTTAAACGATTCCTTGAAAAAATAGAAAGA